>NW_027656145.1:0-155897 GCF_964235325.1 Thermobia domestica
ACAATCTTTTAACTCTATGAGTATTCATAATTCGAGCTTCGACGTAGGCGAATAGTCAATAGGTATGCGTTTGTGTTCACAGTACCCGGTTATAGGTGTGGATTGCCTTCATGAAAAAGTTAGTGATATAAGTGCTGGGAAGGCTACATCAATTGGTCGGAGATAAGAGGTATTATCATATTAATAGATAGACTCTATATTACTATATAGTCTTATATTATGTCTATAACCACATTTATGCTTTCGATTATAATATAGGATATCATTTTGAGTTAGAGATACGATATTATATTTGTAAGTTACTTCCATTCTTCTTTTAACTATTTTGGCAAAATGTGCTATTTAAAAGTGCACAGGCTGTGATTACGAAGAAGAGGAATATATATAGAACAATATGTTGGTGTTGTATGATTTTTAACCGATGTTACTGTAACAACAGATTTACCGTTTTGGGGTTGCTATCACAGCCTGTTCTTATTGATTAGGTGACTGAGAGAAGATAGTTATTAAAATGTCGACATTACTTAAAATTGATGTGTATTATTTCAGTATATTGCAATTGATATTTCTTGCGGAATATATAGATATAAAACTACAAATGTTTGATAGTGTTGTGAAACTTCATTTTAACCAAATATCATGTGCATTTTATATCGAACTGGGTAATGTAACGAAAATTAGAAAATATCGTTACAACATTATCATATTAAAAGCGGTTACATTAGAAAAAATAATGTTAATAATTTGTAAGGAGTTTGGCTTGCAAAGACCACCGGGAGGCACAAAATCTCAAGAAATACTTGATGAATAACCATAAATTTTGGCCAGACTGTAGAGCAAGCATGTGCAAGTTGGAACAGAGGGTGGGCCAATCACAGAGGACTTACTGGCATTGAGAGCCATACATACTATTCGATGAAGAAACTTGCTCATCGTACCTTAACATCACAGGGACACCAAATCTGTTATAACGGTAACCAATATATGTATTTACTTACTAAAGAAAAGCAGAAAAATCTACTTATTTATAATTTTAATGGGAAATTTGACCCTTTATGTTCTGGACTAGTCTCTCGATGTTCAGTAGTACACTGGATGTTCCAATATGGAGAATATTTTCAAGGTGGGAATCGGTTATCCAGGCAAAAAAAATCAGTTCAGCTTAAGAGATTACGTAAGAAATACACTTTCAATAACGGGTCAGGCGGGCCGGTTGAAAGGGTTTAATGGGTCGGAACTGGCCTGAGGTTGCTGTTACACATGATTGCTGTGGAAGATCAACAGTTCGTTGATAGAGGTGATCCATCCAGCTGATTCCAAGATATAGACAATCAAAGATCGGTTCCTCACATACTCCTATAGAAGCAATCATGGATATCATCTTCGTTTGCTACCAGCAGTACTATTGAGATTAGCGGGTTAGTATAATGCTCAGGATGCAAAATATTCATTTCACGGTGGAATACAACACTAAAATGAAACTAAATGATTTTCTACTCAAAAAATCTAAGAACTTAAATATTTTCTATTTTTAAATATCAATTCACCTTAAAGTATACTTCACTTAACTTGAGGTAAAATGATATATTTAAGCATGGGCTTGGTAAAATTTAGTTTCTTAAGGAGTTTGGACTACTAAAAACCAAATCAAACTCTCTTAAATGGTGTACACTGCAACATTGATACTTGTTTATATATTATATTAGCTGAAATGCTTGTTCTTTACACAGGGGGGGGGGGGGGGGGGGAGAATATGTTCATATAAAGCGTTTGAACTCCTTCCTCCCCTTAGGGTACGCATGAGAGAGAAATTTGGACTTAAACGGCATTAGCAGTGTTACTATTAATCTCATGCATTAGATACTAATATCGAATGTTTTCCATTATTTTTATAGGTTCCTAGATTCAGAGTATTCACATAGATTTTGAACTCTCCGCTTCACCTCTTAAGATATGCGTTTTAACCAAAGTAACAAGTTAAAAACACAAGTCATGTACCAAAAATTATCGAAGTCCGTCCAGCGGTCTGGGAGGAATTCGCGGACAAATATCGTTACATTAATTTTTATATATGACACATAGAAGATGCCCCCCTATCTTCTTTAAAACGGAAATGGTTAAAAACGCTAGGATACTGCTCCGCTTATTTTAAATGAAGAATTGATATGACAAGTTTATCTTTCCAAGTTGATAGCATCCTGAGATACTAAATTTGTCGCATAAATATTGACCCTCTCCTGCTCCCCCTTAGATTACACATTTTAATCAAAGCAACAGAATAAGAACTTAACCTCCTCGGACCTCGTGTCGCCAATAGGCGACATGTGAATTATACATGATGTATACACTGAATCCCCATGTTGCCTATAGGCGACATGCACTCAGCGGACAAATGACAAAAATAGAAGAAAGAATAACTGAAAATTAGCTAACAGGGTATACAACCGAAGGTAACTATAATATTAGAACATAACATTTCTACCCAAAAAAAAAATTGCTGGGACCGAGGAGGTGTTAGACAAGGGTCAAGTCAGGTACCAAAAATTATCAAAATCGGACCCGCACTCTAGGAGAACAAACGTCGTTACATACACACACACACACACACATACACACACACACACACACACACACACACACACACACATATATATATATATATATATATATATATATATATATATATATATATATACAGGGTGTTTAATAAGTAATGGTCATAAATTAAACCGTAGATAGTACATGCCAAAACTAACAAAAAACTCTTAGTAAACATGTGTCCGCAAACGCTTCGCAACGGAGATAGGGGCTGTCAAACGTTTGGGAAAATGAAGTTTAGAGACGAATATCTCAAAAAGTATGAATCGGACAGAGGGCGGTCCAATGAATGACTATCGAAGTCAGACATGCGCTATGCAGAAATGCATGGTTGATAACTTTGCAATGCGCGCGCAAGGGATTCGCTAAAGAAACGGAAGGAATCCCGGAAAATTGTCTAAGGAAAGGGGGCTCGAGATGAACATCGAGGGCGAATCTATCCACCAGTAATTCATACGTCGTGGTACCAGGTCGAAAGCTCGAAAAGATACAAAATGGCGGACAATGTTTAAGTGCCGTGTGTGGTTGCATAACCAGCAGGAAATGACAGAGGTAATCGAAGTGTGGTGATGTACGTTCAAAATTGCTCCAGGAAGAATTCCGACAACTAATGCATACGTACAAGTGTAGCAGCACTTAGGTAAATCAAAGGGTATGCAAGGCACTGATGAAGCATTATGTGCTAAGCAGTTAACGTAACGAACATCCGCAAACTGGATTGCAATGGGAAAAGCATGACAACATTCGAGTATGTGGGAGGTGAATCTGAAACATTCCGCATGTTGAACGCGTAAATGTATTACAACAAGCAAAAAATGATGGACATGTAGTGTTTCTCCATATCAACAAACAGAAATCGTCATGTTGGTAATGTGTACAGCATTAATCATAAGGTAAACAGTAAATACCCAGATGTGTAACGACAGAAGAGATGCATTAGAAATTAACGTACGTCTATCATTGAAGTAAATGTTGGAAGTGTCGTCCATTCATGCGAATGCATGCTCGTACTCGTTTTCTCAAAGATCCACGCACTCGTGATAACATGTCGGCATCCTGTTGAATATGTCCGCACCATTGTTCCACCCTTTCTCGAAAATCTGAGATCAGAACCACTGCATTCAGTGGGCACTTCAGCGGATTTGAACCCGTAACATCATGCACCCAAGGTGAGCTCAACGTCTGTTGCAACCCCGATTCAGTATTTCCAGCTGGCTTGCATGTTCTACCAGTGTTCCTTTCGGCCATTCCATTCATTTTCGCGCATCGTTTGTTTTACCTTGCTATTGGTACAGTAAAGGACTACTCTGTACATGTGCATTCATCTTAGGAATGTGCTCTGAAGTAGTTTAGAACATGCACCACCACCTTTCTTCGATTGCCTCTCTCATTTCCTGTTGGTTATGCAACCACACACGGCACGTAAACATTGTCCGCCATTTTGTATCTTTTCGAGCTTTCGAACTGGTACCACGACGTATGAATTACTGATGGATAGACTCGCCCTCGATGTTCATCTCGAGCCCCCTTTCCTTAGACAATTTTCCGGGAATCCCTCCGTTTCTTTGGGGAATCACTTGCGCGCGCATTGCAGAGTTATCAACCATGCATTTCTGCATAGCGCATGTCTGACTTCGATAGTCATTCATTGGACCGCCTCTGTCCGATTCATACTTTTTCAGATATTCGTCTCTAAACTTCATTTTCTCACACTTTCGACAGCCCCTATCTCCGTTACGAAGCGTTTGCGGACACATGTTTACTAAGAGTTTTTTGTTAGTTTTGGCATGTACTATCTACGGTTTAATTTATGACCATTACTTATTAAACACCCTATATATATTAATAGGTGAAGCTTATTATGAAATAATTTTGCAAAAGAATCATCAAGGGAAGAGCGGTGGACCAGTCCACCCTTACCTTACCGGATTCGATTTTCTGTGAGATAAAAATTTCAATGTTAACCCAGTATTGTAAGACAATTGGGAAGTTACTTGAATTACTTTGGGAGCCGATTTGCTGCCCACGCATTACTCTTAAGAGCTGCGTAGCCAGTCACAACACTTCGTGGGCTGTAACAACAGGTAGTTTATTAATCACATCAGTTATTCCTCCTCTCTAGCAATGAAATATTTATGTAAAAAATGTGAATCCCCAATCATGCTGTTAGAGAGTGTAGGACTGCCCAAATATACATTTTTTTTTTTAATCTTTCTTCCGAGGAAAGGTTACTGTAGTAGGCAGTTAGCGGTCAATATCCCATGACAAAGAGGAACAACTACATTAAAACGCCACTTTCTTAAGAGTTATATATTTTTCTGCTAACGAACCCTCACCTAACATCTACGTTGAAACATAAGAATGTCAAAAGTATTGATTGAACCAGCTTAACACGTAAAGGGTCAACTACCTTCGTAGTAGATAGATATGCTAAACGATAATAAAGCCAACTACCATAAACATACAGATCAGACTTAATTTGTGGATGAAGGACAAATATAAGTTGCTATAAAAATCCTTTCTTTCCTGTACTAGCAGTAACTTCCTGTTTTAAGTGCAAGAGGGTCTTAAAGGGAATACTGTTACTCACTATTCACTCTCAACTTCTCAATTTTAAGTGACGATATATACGCATATACTGGGTGTCTCAAAAGTAACTTATCAGAGTTATAATAAAATGTAAGAGGTGAAACCTTCTCCTAATATAATGTTTTCAATCTAAAGTGAAGGATTTTTTTTTTTTAATTGGATGAGTCGTTTGGGCTGTACACTATTTATGCGTCCAATGTTAAATGAAAATGCAACGTTGCCATTCACCTGGGGCTGGGGGAGGGAAGGACAGGACGGGTGGTGGACAAATTTTTTAAGAGTATGGTGAATGGAGGCATGTTTGAAATTGGGGTTGGCCAATCGACACGTTAGCATAACAGACAGTAACTTCATTCACTTGTGTTGTGGATGCAGGTAAATGGCAATGTTGTACTTTTATTTCACACTGAATGCATAAAGAGTGTACAGTCCAAATGCCTCATCAGATTTTAAAAATTCCTTCACTTTAGATTGAAAGCGTCATATTTGGAAACGGTTTCCTCTTTTACATTTTGTTGTAGCTCTGACAATAACAGTTACCCTATGTCAGGGGACTTTTGAGACATCCCTGTATAAAATCATAATTTTTCAGTGATATTACAACGAAATGTTGACAAATATGTTTTCACTACTTCACTGTTAAATTACAGTTTAGTGCAACACGTACAATACTGTTTATGTTAAAATAACTAACTAATGAGCCCGATCCTTCGGCCCTCTATACACTATAGGTTAAAACTGTGATTAAATAAAAGCTCTAATTCTTTACTTCCTTCAAGTTTGCCTATCAATAACTTCCATTTACATAAATATTAATCCTCTAATCTAAAAATGGTTACAGTTCTTGTCTTAATGATAAACAACAAAGTAGGGTCATGTTCAGTATCATTGATATCAATTTTCAAATAATTAAATTGAAACAATAAAAGTTGCAACTAAATCCTAACAATATTTTCACAGAATATTTTAATGCATCAACGGTTTTCGTGACGGGACACGACATACAAATAGTTGAATTTGGCATATCAGCGAAAAGCGTAATGTCTTTGAAAAATTATGTTCGCAGAACGAAAGGAAAAGGGTTTCGTCCTATTTCTACCCTGAAAATTCTATTTTCCATTGTTTACAATGAGAATTCACCAGCCAAATACTCAGTCAATGGACTTTCCGTTTTTCGGTAAATATTCCTCAATCGTATGTCCGATCGGGACATGCGACCCCTTATGACACTCAGCGCGCTCTCTCGAATTACTATGTCAAATTTAGTAAGAATAGTTCAGGTATTTCGGAAGAGTAACCGGACAAATAACGAACGCATAAGTCTAGTAAAAAAGCTTGACTCCAACAATAGTTTTGCAAATTGTCTGCATACTAGCGACATCTCTTTGCATCAGAGACAGCAGCGAAACCAATGACACCTTTCACCGTGACTATTTAGTATTAGGAACCAACGTGGCTCATATCAGACGAGGCTATATGAGACATGGACCTACAGCTTAACGTGGGATTTGAATCACATAACCTCCAACCGGGAATCAAACATGGGTCTCCCATAGTAAGAGAAAAACGCCTACGTTAACCATATAACCACGACAGAGCTTGAATACAAAAACAGTACAATAACGATCAGCCACTGTTTAAAATAATACCCACTGGTATCTTTTGTATTATGCTAGGTTGTGAGAAGGAGTTAACTCAGTGGTAAAGCGCTCACTTCTGATGTGAAGGGTTCCTAGTATGATCCCAAGGTATGCCAGTTTGTGATGGATAAATTGTATCTGTAAGTTTACCGGTGGTCTCCAATTTTCTTCCGTGTCCCTTATTCTAAAAGACATATACGTGGGACGTAAAACTAACAAAACGGTACATTGTTATTTAACAACAATATACAAAAATACAACAAACAGCAGCGTATTTGCCACCAATTTATTGTAACTTCACTGAAAATTTCAAAATATAAAAGTGATAAAATATTGCAGTAACGAAAAAACAATGTAGTTCAGAATTTCTATCAATGATCCAATCATATATCTTATTTCGTTTTGTATGATTTGTACAGCAGTCAATAGATTGGCATATTTTAAGGAATCCCTATTTTTATTTTCCACTTATTAAATTAAAAACGCTGTAGCTCAATGGTAGAGCGCTCAACTCTGGCGCGTCGGGTTTCTAGTTCGATTCCAGCTCCTCCCATATTAGTTTTATGGTGGACAAACACCGTGTGCATGAGTTTTCTCGGGTTCTCTGGTTTCCTCTCACTTTCGTTATCTTACCATGATCATCACTGTCTCTCTTAGCCTCGGTACAAAATCGTGGGACGTTAAACTTCCCCAATTTTCCATCATGGTTCAGTTGTATATACAGGGTGTTTCAAAACCTACAACGTTTGGGAGGTGATTCCTGACACCAAGATAAGACAAAAAGTATAGACCCAACTGGGTGCAAAAATGCTTCCTTTCGGAGTTATAGGCTGTCGAAAACACAAAAGAAAAGAACTTTAAAGGCCTATAGCTTCAAAATTATGGGACCTACCATAGGCGGGTCAAGACTTCACTTAGGAACTAATATGTATGCTATTCAACAATGCACGTTTCAGAATCCTAAG
This sequence comes from Thermobia domestica, assembly GCF_964235325.1. Classification (NCBI taxonomy): domain Eukaryota; kingdom Metazoa; phylum Arthropoda; class Insecta; order Zygentoma; family Lepismatidae; genus Thermobia; species Thermobia domestica. The sequence continues at coordinate 7,793 of NW_027656145.1, forward strand.
GTACTCACGCTACAATTTTTATGGAAGGAGTTTGGCTACGGGCATGTGATTTGAAGTACTCACCAATTACTTCTATAAAAATTATTAAGGAAGTGCCGCAGATTCTGAAACTTCGATATTTGGACAGGGCACTGAACTAACTGAAGTCTTGACCCGACTACGGTAGGTCCAATAATTTTGGAGCTATGCACCTTTAAAGTTCTTTTTTTTTTTATGTTTCCGGTAGCCTGTAACTCCAAATGGAAGCATTTGTGCCCCCAGGTTGGTATGTACTTTTTTGCCTTATCTTGGTGTTAGGAATCACCTCCCAAACGTTGTCGGTTTTGTTTTGAAACAGCCTGTATACTAGAATTTTTCTTTAACCAGAGTGGTAACCACAGGACTTAAAACTAAATATTTAATTTCAATTCATGTTTATTGTAGAAATATGTATTTTTGGAAAATATATTTTATGTCTTTATGTGCAATAAAACTAACAAAATAACATATATAACTATGGTTGCTCTGTAATATATTTTTTAATAGTCTTTAATGACGTCTCCTACAGTGAAGCTTTTTCTCGTTGTTGTTGTTGTTGTTTAGGTAGGAGGCTGCAAAACTGGTCTCAGCTCTCAAATAAGGTCCTCTTGAAGCGATGGACGTGGTTGATTATGGACACGGCAAGTGACCTGGTTGTACGATAGCTTGAATACACACACATATATATACTGACGTCATGACTTCGGTTGAGCTTGGGTGTAAGATATGGTTATGATTAGTTGGGTTCATGCCGGATTTTGATTTATGTCATGAAGCAGAGAGTAAGAAAGAAAAAAAAAAAGTTGCTGCAATCTAAAACAAAAAAGGTAGGTGTGCAAACTTTTCTTTTATTTATGTACATACGTAACTCATTTAACTTTATGAGCAATTTTATGCATATATCTAGGAATTATGCACTGATGATTCGGTGGTTCCGTTATTTGAGTAAACATATGTAGTGTCTGTGTTGCCAAATGAAAACATGAAATGTCATCTTTAATTTAACGTCCCACAGTTATGTCCTCTAGGCTAAAGGGGAAGAATGATTAAGGTTGGATTAAAGGGACAAGTTTTGCCGATAGATGTCACTACAGTCTTCGTATATCTCTCATGTATTTTTTACCTTTCACGAAAATTCACGATTTCTCTTACAAATTTCAAACTACAGACTTCAAATTTTTAGAGAAGGAACTTCATAACCTATAGAAGGCAACAATCCGTATCGATTTTTTATTTAGAATTTTCTTCATTGTTGAAATGGCTTAATTGTTGAAATTGAATATTCAAATCTCTAAGAATATACTGTTTCAACAATGAAGAAAATTCTAAATAAAAAATCGGCACGAATTGTTGCCTTCGATAGGTCATGAAGTTCCTTCTCTAAAAGAAATGAAGTATGTAGGTTGAAATTTGTAAGAGAAATCGTGAATTTTCGTGAAAGGTAAAAAATACATGAGAGAGATACGAAGACTGTAGTGACATCTAGCGGCAAAACTTGTCCCTTTAAACCAACCTTAAGGGAAGTGAATGTGTATGAAAGAATTGGTGAAATGAGAATGTGGGAAGAAACGAGGGGACTCCGAGAAAACACATGAATATGATGATTTCCACCACAAACGTGCGTGGTGGTCTAGGATCGAACCAGGGACCCCGTCGCATCTGACGTGAGCGCTTTATCACTGAGTCACAATTTCTGTAGAGTTGTCAAATAAAACATCACGAGAAAAGCAGTAAATTTAATAGTTTCATAGATTTGTGAAATTTATTTATCTATTAATCTTAAATACCCTCCAGCTCATTCACAGGATTCAACTTAGCTTTAGGAGCACGAGTTTTTCGCAGTAAGAATTTGAAAATTTCGCGTTTTGTCGCATTTTCCAAATAAAGTTTCGCATTTTGTAGCTCTTGTGGAAAAAATGTTCCTTGACATTTTTACAATTGTTCCTTTTATTCATAGATCACTACAGAAATAAACCATTAATTACCTAAAAGTTAGAAACAAAATACACTAAATATTTCACTTGACATTGTGAATTTCACTTATAGGAAATTGTATATATATATATATATATATATATATAAACTGACTGCTTCTTGCAAGCCACCCATATGTAAGTGCATTTATAACAAACTTCAAACAATCATTACTTCGGAACTCCCCATCCAACTGCGATGGTGATAGCTAATGCGCAACATATTCTCTATAGGAGTGTCCGAATCACCCAAAATGCATTGTTCGTGCCACGTTCTACCGTTCCGTCAGCGGAAAACTAGCGTTTTTAAATTAATGAAAACGTATTTTTTAAAATTTCGTGTTATTTCGCGTATTGTTAGAAATTTCGCGCAAAACTGCCAATTTCGCGTTTTATCGCGCAACGGAAACCAATGAAAATATACATAGAATATCGTAAAACGTCAAAAAACTGAAAATTACTTATTTCTGATGCATTTCGTTTTATCGCGCATTGAGAAAAACTCGTGCCTCTACTTATAGTTGTTTAATTAGAGTTTAAGGTCTCTCTACAGCTTCGAAACGAAATAAGACGTGAAAGTCATTTAACGTGGATATTCATACTACAAATATTCTAACCGGCTATCGAGCCCGGGTCTCCTGCACTAAGGCAAAGGCATTACCCATGTTGCAACAAGGGAACTTACAAAAGTTATCAACTAACCTCAGACTATACTATCAGTTGAACTGTATATACGATAAGCATATAGTAGTAGTTTTACCTTAATACTAAAAAAAGGAATCTTTGTTTTTTTCTTTTACATTCGACGCTTATGCTCTGCAGACTATTGAAAATGGATACTTAATTAAACTGAATGACTAAGAATGACTTAGCGGAATGAAAATGTGGGAGGAAATGGGGGTACGTCGAGAAAACCCATGGAAGCGATGTTTTCACCAACTCACTGATCAAGCTGTAAACCCTTGAGCTAAGAACGAACCCTGTATACTGAGTTACCATTCTCCAATGTAAGTTTAAGAAGCATAATTTTGTCGTATAAAAGGTTTCATTTAGATATTTGTTCTGGCTTCCTTAAAAATATCAAAATAATAATAATAATCTTACCTTACATCTGTTACACACTACATAAGAAATGGAAATATTAATTTTGCATTTCTACTTAAACAAAAGTGTTTCCCAGAAATCATATCTGTTAATGTGGTAAATCAACGAAAACTATTGATGTTACAACTATTCTAATAAGGTAGAAGGTCGTAAAATTTATAAAGAAACCATTTTGTAGTATTCCTATTTGTGTATTACTCGTAATAGCAAATGTCAATACTCACACTTGAGATGATGCAAAACAAGCCATTTTTTTCTTCACCAGAATTTCAATGATTCTTACCTGGAAAGAAATGTAGAATAATTTATTATATATTACGCAATCACTTTCGAGAAAAAATACATTTAGTAGCTTTATATATATTTATTGAAGTAAGTAAATCAATAAGGTGATATTCAATCATAACTTTCACTAACACAGTGCTTAAAGCCCTTATTGGGAAGTGATTGTATTGTATTATGAGGATTGCCTAGTTGATTGATATCTTTGTATGTCCTTTTACAGTAGTTTGGCTATACATGATGAGACCTTACAGTTTAAACAAGTGGGATCTGAATCACTGCGTTCAATGCCCACCTACCAGGAATTGAACCGGGGGACTTCGTGCACCAAAAACATACGAGCTAGTCACTAGACTAACAAAGGCTGTATTGTATTATGATCAGTTATGAGATGTAATACAATCAAGGGCACCCATGTTGTGGTTTCCAGGGGGGGGGCAAGTATAAACAATGTTTCAAATATAGTTTCAAATTTTGCTGTAACTAATATAAAAATTCTATTTGGTTTTCGATATTCCCAAGTACAATTTCCTCTTAGGGGGGCGATCGCCCCACCTTGCCTCCCCCCTGATGGGCGCCCTTGAATACAATTGAAAGATTTGAGTACTAGATTAGTACAATTGTTCTAATTAAAGGCTTCTATTTACCTTGCGTATAAACATGATCGCTGTTACAAATGATGCTATACAATATTTTTAATGATATTTCTGGGATCGACTATGTACTCTCTGTTTACAAGCTCTATGCACCAAATTTTCTTTTCATTTGGATTCATCCTAGATATTTTAACGTTAAAAATGAGTATCATGGTGTATCAAATAATTTTTGCACTTCCATAAGAAATAACAAATATAAGTCCAGGAGCACTTATTCAATGTATAATTTGATAATTATCTTACAATTAAAACTACATTTACCAAAAAAAGTTTAAAATGTAACATGTATAATTAATGATGTTCTTGGAAAGGTTCTCTTTGTAAATTTATTGGAATAGGTCCTTTGAGGATGTGTTGATTTTATACTACAACCCCCCAGCGAACTTACAACTTGGAGCTACACGTGCATAATATAACTAACTAACTAACTAACTCTATGGCCTATGGAACCCGGAGGTTCAGTGCCGCGTTCACAAAAGCTCTCCACTGACTTATATCCTTAGCTAATTGGATCCAGTTTCTACTTTGTATTCCTATCTCTGCGAGATCCATCTTAATATTATCCTCCCATCTGCGCCTAGGTCTTCCTAATGGTCGTTTTCCTATGGGTCTACCAGTCAAGACTTTGAAAGCGTTTCTACTTTCTTCCATTCTAGCTACATGACCTGCCCACCTAAGCCTCCTAGACTTGACGACCCTAACAATGTTGGGTAAACCGTATAAACTATGTAGTTCCTCGTTATGAAGCTTTCGCCATTCCCCATTCTCGTTCCTCTTGGGTCCGAATATTCTTCTCAGGATCCTGTTCTCAAATACACGTGCATAATATACACTATATTTTCATTGAATATATGTATCTTCATCCTAAATACTTGCGTTTAGCGACATCTAAGTTAATTTACATTTAGCAACATCTATGATACCTTTTTTTCTGCTGCAGAGAATAGAAATATTGAAATAACTTGAATAAATTTAATAACTTCTATGCCAAAAAGGTGGGGAGTGGGATTTGTCTTAATTATTACTAGTTTCTTCTGAGCCGTTGCGTGTAAAGGCAAAAAATTTGAAAATATGAACTATTTGTATACACAAAATATATCCATCTCATTAATTTGCAAATAATTAATATAAGGGATGGAGGCGAGAGGAGGACTTTTTTGAACCACTGCTTTGGAAATCGAGTGGAATATCCTCCCACTTCGGTGTAGGATATTTCAGGAACTCCGGTGAATTTCAACTCCTGTCAATGAGTTTCTGGAGCCAGAAATTGGTGTATCAGGTATGGTTCAAAAGATTCCTTATTTATCTGATCTCTTACCCTCAGATAAAGTATTTAAATCGTATTAATTCATGCAAGGGAAATGTACAATTTTATTGAGTAAGTCTGAACTAAAGATAGCATTTTTCAGCCACAATAACAGTGAAAGAAGGTGTGTTTGCACTGTCACATAGTATTATCATGATGTGAATGTTTTGAAACGTGTTTTGATTAGCTTTAATAAAACGCGCATGATAAACATATTGTAAGAAGGAAAATGATTTAAATTCATCTCATCTTTTTTTCGGAGTACTAAAGAAACATACTCAGCGGCGTAACGTGGCTTTTTATGTACGGAATCTACTGTTTTTCATGCATTATTCTTAAATCATTATTCCAGTGTTTATATTAATGCATTATTGTGTTTACTTAGAGGAAGTGGCGCTCTCTATGGACGTTACGCCTTTGGGCATACTGCTTTACACCTTCGTATCTCACGTATACATACTTTTGTGGCTTATTTCTTGATATTTATCCAGATTTGCTGTGTCACTGACCAATCTAAAGTAGGTCTCCTTTAGACAAGGAACTTCACTGTTTGTCACATATTGATGCAATAGCTCTTGTTTGATACACTTCGTCTTCTGAGAGTGAGTAGTGTATCTATTCAAGTTATTCTCAATGCTCTTTTTTCAATAAACACATCATTTTTGGGAAATTTAATTTTAGTAAGTTTGTTTTAGGTACTCCGTTGAAGATTCATCATAAAGATTTATGTTTGTTTGTGTACATTAAATATTTGTGAGGAGGGTTAATGTTCTCTTTTCGAGTTATACAGACTTGGAGCAATACATTTCAGCGTAAAATACAAATTACATATACTTCCATTAGCAGTCCCACATGAAAATAAGAAAGGTAGTCATTAAGCTACATGAAAGGTCGTAATGGTGATTGTTGGTTGATTTGGAAATTAACATCTCTTTTCAATGCCTAAGCTATATGAGACATGGGCTTAAAAGCTTAATGTAGGATTCGAACTATATGAGCTCCCACCCGAGTCAGATATCCGGTGGAAGCTCGTGTGGTTTTGCTCTCATGTCAGTGTGTACGTCAACGTTCCAGCTTCCTTTACACTCCTCCACAAAATATGAAAAAACAAGCCTTTGGTGCGTGCGGTCCCTAGTTCAATTTTCAGTGGGTACACTCGGTCAAAAAAGTGTAAATCTTTTTTAGACTAGCTTTCCTGAGTGACATTTTCCTGGGTTTTCCTCATTCACATTAGGCAAATGCCGGGACGGTACCTAACATAATGGTCCTAGACCGCTTCCTTCCTTCTCCATTCCTTGTCTTCCTCCCTGATTCCCTGGAAAATGTAATTGGCGAGGGATGTCATCCCTCATACATGGCAAGCTGACATGGTTATAGATGCCGAAAGTCCAGAATTCTTAATTCCTAATCCTAATCATAACGAAGGAACACACTAAATTAAAAAAAACAAAAAAAAAAAAAAACATAATAGTTGGATGATATAGATATCAGCTACATTCGCATAGTCCGTAAGAAAAAGGGAAAGGTGTATGCACTGCGTCAGTGTGTGAATGTGTTTGCATGCTATGTAGGCAGACTGACCACTAAAAGATATATCACATTGCCAAGGCTAAATGTTACTGGAAGTAACAAAGAACGGAACCACCATCGCCCATTTGATAAGAAAAGGCTTTGTTTTCTATCAAGGTAATCTACCAGCCAGTGTCACGGTGAGTGAATGGCTTCGCAAGAAGTTGCAAAATCCTCGCAACGAATTATATTTGTATTCTAAGCACTTTCAATTCTTGCCATATACTGTACATACAGCACATATGCAAACGATTAAATTCCCAGGAACATTGTTAACGGTTAAAAAAAAAAAAAACGCTAGTGCATTACTCCTTAATTTGTTCCACCTACCTAGTCACTCATTCTCTAGTCAAGCAACTCGAAAAGGCATGAGTCATTTACAGTAAAGAAGAATAACTTAATAAGGCAGGCAAAGTTTAATAAATTGGTTTTTCTTATTTAGAAAATCAACCAGAAGTTGTAATTAATATTATACACTTGACGAAACGAACAAATATACAGATATAACGTTATTCTGTGGTAATTTAACGTTATGCTTCTTAATATACGCTTTCACTCTTTATGCAAACGAGATATTTTCGTGTTGATTTCCGCTTCTATATAATTAATATAATGCTATCAAATTATACATATTTTTAATACTGCATCACGTTTTCATTTGGATATGTGTCCTATTGGCAGTCAGGATATATAAACACCATAGAAAATATTTCCGGTGCTATTTTGAAATACACGTACTTATCCTGAGCTCCTTCGTGGCTAGATCTTCTCCGTGCCAAGCGGTTAGCGTCCGCGCCTTTGGTGTGGGAGACTCGGGATCGATTCCGGGCGGGAGTTCATGTGGTTCGGATTCCACGTTAATCAGTAAGTCCCGTCTTGTGTAGCCTCGCTGGTGAAAGAGACGTTAAACTCAAAATTAACTCAACTCATTCGTGGCTAAGCGGTTAGCGCACTCGACTTTGGCGTGGGAGACCTGGTTTCGCTTCCCGGTGGAAGCTCATGTGGTTCGGATTCCACGTTTATCAGTAGGTCCACGTTTCATATAGCCTCGCTGCTGAACGGGACGTTAAACTCAAAAGCAACTCAACTCAACGTACTTATCCTGTTACTAAATGGATACTAAGGTTTAAACGAAATATATATGCACAATGCCATACGCAAAGGAGGAGATGTTCGGGGTTTTTAACTACCCTTGACTAAGTTATTATGGAAAGAAAGAGTATTTAGTACGTTAAGGAAATCACACTTATCTTAAAAAGAATTGGAATTGTGTGCTTGAAATTCCCTTGAAGAAATTCTATGCATGTCACTGCGTATGCAATTTCTCCTCAAACTAATCGTCTTAATGGTGTTGAGATTTACACCATCGTTACTTTCTATCTTATTCATTAATACGGAGGAAAATTTTTCTTTTCTCTCTCTCTCTCTCTCTCTCTGAAATGATCAAGGATTGTCTTTTTCAAATCTTCTTGAATATCCCTTGCTTTACCAAGGTACTGTACATTTCTGCTTTAAATAAAGTTAATATTACCCAAATTAAATTCGATTTACGTATAACATTACCATTAAAATTCTCATTCATATCAAAGTAAAGAGAATACTTTCTCAAATAAATTAATGGGCTAAAAGGCAAAGATGGAGCAGGTACTCTACTACGTTAAGTTTCTCATACAATAGAAAAAAAAAAAACTTTTGAAATCCCTACACTACTATAAGATTTAATTATTAGGTTGTTTCCCTGTTATTAATTGGACCAAGTCTCTAGCCTGTTTCATGACACAAATATCATAATTTAAAAATATATTAAATGGCTATATTTTGCATAATGAACTTACGAACATCAATGGACATAGACAAGAAAGAAGCAAGACGATAAACAAGTCTCTTGCCTGTAAGAAAGCCGTGGTTAACGGGTTGCCTACGTACCATCTTGAGACTAGAAAGTGAGAACTCGTGCATAATATTAAATAGTCCGCTCTCAAAAACTCTTTTGGGTGCTATATTCACGACATACTAAGATGTATTCAAAAGAAATATATTAATAAAATGAAGATTAATCATAAGAACTTCTGCAAACAACAATGCGACATGTACCTCTGCATAACTATCGTCTTCATACACATACCTTCATTCTTACTTACATTGGCTGGTGGCGGAATGTAGATTTAAAATCTGTGGCATTATTGTCAAAATCATTATTACAGTTGAAAGGAGAGCTGGATGCTAGTAACATTTATGAAAAATATGGTTGTCTTTCACATAATTATTGCTTTTTAAAAAAAGCTTGTTTAGATTGCGGATTAAATCCTGATAGGTAGGCAACCCCTTCACCACAGCTATTCGGTGGGTGTTATAAGAGGCAAGGCACTTTTTTACACACGACTTCCGCATCAATTGGATGTAAAGCAAGAATTTAGTTTGTTTAAAAAGTGCACTCTTTTAGTTGTAATCATGCATGCACATTTGTATTAAATCACAAACAATATAAAAACAACTTGAATCGTCACCATTATGTGTCGTTATCAGCAGATCATTTGCTTATCAAATTGAAAAACAAAATCTTCCATGGACTATGTTTCCCGGTTAGCTTGTTCTAATCACATTTCTCTTTCTCTTTCTAATAATCTCTAATACTGTTATTCTATTACTTATTATTATTATTATTATTATTATTATTATTATTATTATTATTATTATTATTATTATTATTATTATTATTATTATTATTATTATTATTTGTAAATATTTCCAGATTACCACAACGTTCCATACCATTCAATTAATTTTATCCATTCTTCTTTATGTTTACATTTGAAAAGCTTGCAGTCACTTTTTATTACGTTTGGATGGTGTTAATATTTTTTGTACAGTGGTATACAATATTATATACAAAACAATTGATGAATCTTTTTCTTAAGAGCCTGACTTACTAAAGATAATACAAAATTTACTATTTTTCTTTTGCTTGTTTTTCATAAGTGAAAGGATATAATAAAATGTAACTTAAAACAATCATAGATAATATTATTCTACAACAGAAAATGGAATAATATTCTCTAGAAAATATGAACCTGAAGAATTTTCAGTGTTGCCATCCGTTGAAATTATAGTGTTGCCAGAATAACAACTCACAAAAAATATAAGTTAAGTCAGCGACTAGAGAAACGAACTCAACTGCATTTGATTACGTATGATGTTGTCTTGGTATTCTGTGAACTACTTTTTAAATAACATTATTATGTAATTTTAAAAACTGTACGTTAAAACTATTTTGTTTATTGCAAACTAAATACAACTATTATTTTAAAAAGTAGTTGTCAAAAAGTAGTCAACTGATCTCAATCAAATTTTCTTAGGGTAGAACTTAAGGGAGAGAGTGAGGAAGATATTTAAAAATAATCGAAAATGACCGATATTAGTGTCGAATCCAGTTTTTGGGGTCACTAGTCGAATCCATAGTTGTTGGGTTTGAGATGAACAGTCATATTTCCGATGTCGTTTAAATCCATGCCACTTAAAACAAAAACCGCATATTTCACGGGTACCAAACACATGAGATTGGTGGAATTTTTATTTTAATCCAGCAAAGCTGGTAATCGATGCTAGTAATATATAAAAGCTATTAGAGAGTTATTAAAGCACTATGAGGGTGTCTACATTATTTAAAAGAACACAAAAAATATACCAGTTAGGAATCCAATTAGGAGTTGGTTGTTTCAATTTAAAGTTTTGAATCTCAAAACTACATAAAAACAAATATATTTGAATTATTTTTAAAAAAAGAAGAAAAGCTGTTCTATAGTGATAATTAAGATGATGATGGGGCACGAAAATAATGTTACCAATTCTTTGTGTTACGACAAGAAAATGAAAAAAAAAAAAAAAAACAATTCTTTGTTTCTATGTGGAATGAGACGGGAGAAGGAGAAATCCATAGATTTCTTCTTATTCACGCCAACAACAACAATAATTGTTGGATTTGGGAGAACAAAAGAGCGGAACCAACCAGCGACGATGATGGTGATGATAATGATGTGTTCAGCAAAGCAACAAGGCGTTGTTTTATTACCAAAGGCAACACCAGCTCCAACGCCACAAACAAAGGGACATTTGCTGTAATTTTCGCTCTATCGGTCACTCACTTTCACTCGCTGAAATAAAAATGACAAAGCGTACACAAACACAAAAAAAGTACTACGTTTCTACGTCTGAATCATTGCTATGCTGTCTGACGCAACTAGGATGTTGAGAGCTCGTACCAAATGAATGAACTAGAATGAGGAGAATCCCAATATGATACTTTTTCTTCTTCTTTATTTTACTGAATCCTTCCTACTTTCAGAGCCAGATTTACCACTAGGCCCTGAACTAGGGTCGCAACGTTCTTAAAGGCACACGTTGGACAAAAAGAAATGGGAAAGTAAATAATAATAATAATAATAATAATAATAATAATAATAATAATAATAATAATAATAATAATAATAATAATAATAATAATAATAATAATAATAATAATAATAAAAGCCAGAATAAACACCCTCCATGTAATAATTCCTTTAACAAGTCTATTGGCTTCAATCATTGGTGAATAAAGTTGAGTGGGAATTTAACGCTGCACTTGCAATAGACAGTTGCGTAGCGGACAGACGCGTAACAATGTTTTACTGATGCGCGACGCGCCCTTGGACATGTGTGCCTCACAACACCCTATCACCATACCAGAATTCAATTTTAAAAAGATAAATATCCCAAAATGTTGAAACAAAAGTATGCATAAAATAAATTTTCTTTAGTTCATTATTCTATGTTAACATTGTGTACGTCGGGGTTAGGGCTACAAACACCTGTCGGCCTAGGGTCAGCAAAATAATAAATCCAGCCCTGTCTATTTTACTCTGCGAATTCATTTTTACTTGCATAACAATTAAGATAGTGTGGAGTGGATACTTATCGTAGTTTATTCGGCTCACAACATTCGGCATAAGTATGATATTTCATATCTTATCATAATGATTTTCATTGTTTTTCTTGTCCATACTGCGCCCTTTTATGGAATATAACGATAACGATTATCCATAAGACAAGACGAGACGAGACAGAATACTTCCAATAGAAACAAATAGATACTTTTTCAGAGTCGAAACATCACTTTCAAGATACCTTTCAGAGACGAGACATCCGCTGACTCTCGTCTACCAGTCGATCTTATACAGTACGATAACTGCATAATTATAGTGGGCAAAAAACGCTTTAAATTATGATCGAGCAATTGTATATCTTATGCAGTTGCGTATTTACGATTTTGTTTCGGGGGGGCTTTGCTAACTTGCGGAGGGCTTTGCAATTCAGCAAGATATTTCATATACAATGAAAATTCAGCAAGATATTTCATATACAGTGAAAATTCAGCAAGATATTTCATATACAGTGAAACTTGTATAAACCGGAACTTGAACAGAACGGAAATCTGTCTATAACGGAAACTCTTTAGAATCCTTATGGCTGTAATTTGTTTATAAACATTTTGTGTAAAACGGAAATCTGTCCAAAACGGAAGAAAAATTTGGACCCATGCCTTCCGTTTTACACAAGCTTCACAGTACTTTACTATAGTAAGTAAGATTTCGGCGGGGCTTTAGCCCGGAAGCCCCCCTAAATACGCCACTGATCATGTGATTTATAACGATATTTCATATCATCATTAGATGTACTTGTGCTTCTCTATGGATAATAATATGTAGGAAGTAGAGAAAGTGGCGGATCCAAGGGGGAGGGCTATAAGGGCTATAGCCCCCCCTTTACGCTCAGATATACACTGGATAAAATGGGCTTCAATCCTGCTTTACACTGGATAAAACGGCAAAATGTGGTTCAGCCCCTCCCTTGATCATTTCCTGGATCCGCCCCTGTATATATATATATATATATATATGGATAAATCAAATACTAGAAATACAAATGGAGAACTTTCCAAGATAGAAAAAGTAATGTCAATTTTGTACCATTTCTTCTGCCTTCCAGATTGTATTGTCAAGCTCAGTCTGGATTCTTAGAATCCTCTCATGCACCGACAAACTCATTATGAATAATTAATGTGCTGATAAATTTGTCATCAGTCTTATTTATATTTCTCCCTTAACAAATGTTTCGATCGGTCAAAAATCAAATAACTCAGCGTCTCAGGAACAGAATTATAACCCTGGTCACACCACGCTAGCTTCGTATAACCCTAATCTCCTTGTGGTTTTGGTTTCTATGGCTACTCCAATGATCCCTGAACATTTCAATAATAGGTTATTATTACATTTCATCAAATTTTATTTCTACCTTGTGATAAATTTCTTCTTTAATATTCCAAACTTTGTATATTTAGTCTAAGCTTAATTTGAAGAATTCATTACTATTGTCACATCATATTACAAGTACTATTATTATTACTATTGTCATATCATTACTATTATCATATCATTAGCGTACCCGGTTTCGATTCCCGGTTGAAAGTTTGTAGTTCAAATTCCACAGTAAGCTACAGTGCTTCTTAGTGCCTTAATAGCGTCCTTCTTAGTGCTGAAAAAAGGGCGTTAAACTTCGAAACAATTTATTATTATTATTATTATTATTATTATTATTATTATTATTATTATTATTATTATTATTATTATTATTATTATTATTATTATTATTATTATTATTATTATTATTATTAATGCTGTTCTTTGCAATGTGAACTTCTTGAAGAAATGAATTCTACCGAAGGTCTCAAGAATTCTGAAAACAAAGTGAGAGAATTTGTGCTGACATCAAGATTTATATACATTAGCTGAAGGCACATTTGATTTATATTCCAGAATAATACGTATGAGAATGTGTTAATGATAAAACCGCAAGCAAGAGTGTTCGCATGACTATGAATTCGCTTTAAAAATATAAAAACAAGCAGGTGAAAACTTTTTTCTTCTTCTTTAATATTTCGAAAAAGAAAAGAGAAGACTCTGGAAGCAAAAATGAATGAGAATGCAATGAACCTATAATTAAAATCTGGGAGACAATCAAAAGTCGGCACAATTAACTGGAGGGAAATTGAAGAAAAAGAAGAAAAGTAATTCTAGTGACTTGAGCAAATATTGCATTTAATTTGACATACTCATGCAACTGACTGCAATTCATTTGTTAGTCTGTGAGAATAAAATATTTTTTTCTTAATAAGAAGAAGTTTACTGTTACCAGTGCTGGATTCATAACATCACTTTTTTTTTTTTTTGTGAGATTTCTTACAGTTGCTTTAATGTACTTTATAGGGTATTTCATCTAACGTGGCGATCCCAAATATTTTCGAAACGAAATAAGCTATGGAAAAGTTATTTGTATATACATGAATGGGTAAAGGACTGTAATGTATAAAACGAGGGGAATCCAGGAAATTCATTTCTATCCAACTAGGTTTTCCATATTTTGCTTCATTTTGAGAATTCAGGTTTTGTATTCAATTTGTTGGTGTTCGCATTAATACTTTCTACTGCAGTTCGTTTCTTAAAGATAGACTTTCCTTATGCAAGTATAAAATGTTTATGGATTGAAAACAGAAACTCTTGAAAGAAATACTATACAGGGTAGTCTCAATGTCTTGTCACCCGCTACGGAAAGAGGTAAGAACAATACAAGCAAGCACGTATGCAGAAATTTATTTCGGGAGTGGTCTATAAGCTGTTGGAGGGATCCGAATTCAATATAAAGATAATTTATATTAACATATGTAAAATCATTCCTAAAATTAGACTTAGTTTACAGAAATGTCGGGATTTCGGTGGTCCGGAACCCCAGGGCCCTACGTACTTGTGAAGAGAAGAATACCACACATATTTACTGGGTTTAGCTGATCATTGTTACTATGACTGTCACACATCCAGAAGGTCTGTATGAACACCATCATTTGAGTGGCGCCAAAAAATGCGGCGCCTTGCACTGTGTGATATTTTATGACGCACTGGCTTAGTGATTGTTGCAAAAGCTGCCTTAATAGCGCCCTTCAACTGTTAGGTTGTCTGGTATCGCTTTTGGGAAAAGAATTCTTTGATATAAAAGCACAGAAAGTTATCGCAAGAGTTCTAGGAAGCCAATCGAGAGGCGCTGGAAGTTCATGTCATCCTCGCCCAATCTGTCTATCACAATAAATAAATCAACTTCATTCAAGTATTTCGTGACAGTGGTTCTTCGTAAAAACATGACTTCTTCAAAATGTAGAGGATTACAACTTATTCACATATGTTTCCAGCACTAGTATAGAGGGTGAGAAGACACCTGAACCACACTGTACGCTAAAGCAAATTTAATTTTAATTACCAGTAGAAATATTACGATAATAGCTAAAGATATTGCAAATGTAAAATGTTAAGGCAATACACTTTGAATGTTAATAGTCAACTTTTTATCTTATTTTACTTAGTTAATAATTTAAATAGGAATTCAAGCAAGCAAGCACTAATGATCATAATTTGTAGTACATTTTATTCCTAACCAGCGAATACCAGTATGATTGATATAGTAATAATAGTAATTTTAGAATTATACCCAAGACATCTTCCGCATTTAGGAAATTCCGGATATAGCTCTGTTCTTAAAGTTCATCTTACATCAACGGTAGTTTGGTAATTTATTAAGGAATCAGATACGAGTTATGACGACTGGCAATTCATACTTGAAACTTTTATAATACAACTTTTGAAAATGGTAAGAAAATTATATCGCACAAATTGAAAATACAATCTATATGGAAAACAAATACGTATATCAGGGAGTGCATCCAATCCAAACAGCTTTTCGAGTGATACATATTTTTAAAAAGAAAAATGAAAATGCTAGCAATTTAAGAGCTAACGAGTTAAAAAAAATTGCATACCAAGTAATAAGTTATACCTATATACCAAGTCGAGAAATGGCATTTGAAGGTTAGGCCATATCTTTTCATATGCTCAAGGCAGTGACAGTGAAGGTTTCGCTAAATGCGGCACAAGAATACTTTAGATACTGCACTTAAGAGACTATGGAATGCATTATAATTAAGCTTCATAGTTTGTATGTCAATTTATTATCTTTTTCCGTTATAACGCATGCATAACATATATCGGAAACAAAAGAAAAAGTCATTTTTTGTACTTCAACTATTCCTCTTTGTACTAACTTGCTGGCCTTGAATTTCTAAAACTGGACTGTTTACTTATTCGCCGACGTTGCTGAAAAGTCTTAAACGTCGATAGTCCCTCTACTTGAGGCTCTTATTCTGGTTTTTCATAACCCTACTCCTCTGTTGACTTTTTAAAATCGGGAAATTCCCTACTCTTTGTGGGAGCGACGAATGATCAATAGTAAATAAGGTTTACACCAATTACTGTTAAAAAGGGAAGAATAGCAACAGCGAGCAATGGCATTTTTTTCAGTTATGAATTTTAGTTATAAAGATGCTAGTTGTTGGGTTTATCAAAATAATTTGTCAGAAACTACTGAGTATATTAGATACAAATATAAATTTATTGTGAAATTTAGATCAATGATGACGAAAATTCACGTGAAACGCCACAAGAAATTGTTATACTCATTACTGGTTGATTTGGAGTTTGGCGCCCATTTCACCACCAAGGCTGTGTGAGACATAAACCTACAGCTTAATATGGAATTCTAGCTCCCACCGGGAATCGAACCTGGGCCTGGCGTGTATGCGTCAAAGGTGTGCATGCTATCCATATAGCTACAAGGAACTTTTATTATTATTGTTATTATTATTGTTATTACTATTATTATTTATGTAGCTGTATATGTTACAATTTCTTGTGTGTTATCCAAGTTGGGTATATATTTCCTGCAATCAATGTATAATGTAACTAGAATCTTTTATTTCTTCTATTGAATTTGTCCTGTGATATATAGTGCTATAATAGGCTTCTGTCTATTTTAGCACTGAATAATTCCAGTAAATTAAATTTAATTATTATCATCAATCTAGATTTCTTTTAAAGATTTTCTGAGATTTTCATACCTGTGTTCACCGTATCCTTTCAAACCTTTCATACTTTTTTCTAAAGGAAAGAAAGCACTCCGTAATACTCCTTTCTCCCCTTTTCCCATTACTTTTCCAAATTTTGAAAAATATCAAAAAATTAAAGAATTTTTGAATATTTCCTGCGTGACTGCCTATGTTCTATAATATTTACAGATCTCCCTGTTGGGCTAGTGCCTCAGCGCGCGCGCCTTCGGTACACAGGTTCTCGGTTTCCAACGGGGGAAGCTTTTAAAAATTTGATCGCATTACAGTTTGATTTCAAATTAAAACTGCAGATTCATGTCTCATGTAGCCTCGGTGCTGAAAAGGGGCGCCAATCCAATCAAAAATAAATAATATAATGCTTATAAAATATTATTTAACGAAGTTGTTGGTGTTATCGAGATATTTCCCATTTTCTTATCTGATTAACTTTTCTTTTTGTTTTATGTCCCACGCTTCAGTCTTTTGGACTGAATGAGTCGATAAGAAATAAATAATGATAATGAATTATGAAAGCACTAGACATAATACCTGCCTTCAGCGAGATTTGAACCCGTAATAGTCATAGATCTTGTGAATGCAGCCTACCGCCTTAGACTGCTGCTCGACATCTGTCAAAAATATTCTCCTCAAATCTATTATGATATCACATGCTTTTGACAACGAACCGTTCAAAATTAAACAGCACATCACAAACATTGACTAAATATTTTACTTAACATAATACTTTTAACTAGTGGATACAAATTCGAATACTTCGAACTAGTGCTGTTAAAATCCGAATACTTTAAACCATAACTGTTAAAATTCGAATATTCAAATAATAACATATATACAAAATGTTCGAATAATTATTAAAATAAAGAATATTTCAATAATAATTATTCAAATAAAGAATATTCAAATAATAACTATTCAAATAATTATCATTAAAATCAAGAATATTCGAATAATAATTACTCAAGTCAAGGATATTCGAATAGTTATTACTCAAATAAAGAACATTCGAATAATCATTATTCAAATAAAGAACATTCGAATAATTATTACTCAAATAAAGGACACTCGAATACTTATTACTTAAATAAAGAACATTTGAATAATTACTATTCAAATAAAGAACATTCGAATAGTAATTACTCAAATACAGAATATTCCAATAACAATGATTCAAATAAGGAACATTAGAATAATAATTACTCAAATAAAGAATATTCAAATAATAATTATTGAAATAAAAGAACATTCTAATAATTATTACTCAAATAGACTATTCGAATAATAACTACCCAAATAAAGAACATTCGAATAGTTATTACTCAAATAAAGAATATTCGAATAATTACTATTCAAATAAAGAATATTCCAATAACAATTATTCAAATAAAGAACCCTCGATACTCAAATAAAGAATATTGGAATCATAATTATTCAAATAAAGAATACTGGATTAATGAGTACTCAAATAATTTTGACAACATTACTTTAAACCTGTAAACATTAGAAAATTATGGAGAGACGTTGTAAGATTAATCTTTCATTTTTGCAACATTTTGCAAACCGTGACTGATGTGCATACAAATTCGAGGATCAAGGTTTAAAATTTCAAACTTTATCAAAATTTTACGTCGAACAAAAATAAGCTCATGCCATATACTATATTTCCTTCCTTAAATAAAATACTGGATTAATTTTAAGATTAGCCGTAAAGTTACAAGAAGATCCATGCTTCTGAATTGCAGAGACACCAGGAAATACGCAGAAGTGATTTTAATGCATGGCGTAGGAAGTGAGGATGTATCGCAAAGATGCAACCACGACCTATTTCGCCGCCTACTTCATGTTCAGAAGATTCACTTCCTAGTTGGCATCAAAATAAAGCATTTTTCCTTCCTTCTTCCACTTAATTAATCTAATTAGCGCGCTTCTTCTTTCAATTTCCACATGCTGAGAGCACTTCAAGAAGAATTGGATTGAGAAGCTTTTATATGCGCAGAAAAGATAATTTCGATAACACCTGGGCTCCCAAGTCATTCATTCATTTAACAATACAAATATGACGGCTGCTTTAGAACAATGAGAACAAAAAAACAAATCACTAACAAGAAAGGCATGTTTGGTAATTGCTTCATTGTTCGACTTCTTCCGAGATGTTCTTCCGCACATGACTACCGAACATTTCATCTTAAATCTATTACGTTTTGCTGTGTAATCAAATCATATCGTGGGATCATTGTGTGTGACTGACTAATTTACAATGATAATTATGGCACACAGTCACCCGCAGCGCGGAGTAACGGGATAGTTTCCTCCTGATTTTCGAAGGGTGTTCAGTCCTTCGGAATACATGGCAAAACGTACTAATCTGCTGTAACCCACTTTAGTACTTAAATATATTTATATGAATTACTAT
The DNA here is from genome assembly GCF_964235325.1 of Thermobia domestica. NCBI lineage: Eukaryota > Metazoa > Arthropoda > Insecta > Zygentoma > Lepismatidae > Thermobia > Thermobia domestica. The sequence continues at coordinate 27,153 of NW_027656145.1, forward strand.
ACGATATAACTAAGCTTATTTATTGTGGTTAATAAGGATATGTGGTAAACAATTCTTGTATACTGTATATTATGTATTACGTGCATGCATGTATCAAAATATCATACTTCCGACTATGATTAGTCGGTCTTTTGCCCCTGCTTCTTCGAAAAAATTTTGCAAGTATCCTTGATGGCACATATTGTAATAATTATTTCAGTCTATTATTGGATTACCATTCCAACATGTAGTTCGAGTCAAGTCCATAAGATTAGCATGATCAATTGTATATCTCTGCTTGGGACTGGCCCGGTTTTGGAATCCTGTAACCAAGTCCGTACTTCAAATTTTAATTTCCGGGCTTAGGATAGGGGAATGTACTTTGACTACCGAAAACAGAAAAGGTTACCCCGTAGTTACTACAATATATACCTAGTTAGTATTCAGGCCTGTAGGAGAGAGATAATCAGGTTCTATTTATGGAAAGATGGTTAAATATCTCATACTTGTAGACTCATTGCTGACAAGGGATGTTAAGTTCTAAGCTGACCATCAATTAACAATTAAGCCTCAAACATCTCATACAGGCTCATTGCTGACACCACCAACCAACAATTAACTCGCAAACGTCTCACATAGACTCATCGCTGACACGGATTGGTAAATTCTAAGCTGACCACCAACCACGTCAACTTATAGCTCTCATACCTATAGTCTCATTGCTAACAAGAAATGTTAAATTATACGCTGACCACCAACCAACAAGTAAGTGCAAAACGTCTCATATGTTCATTGCTGAGAAGATATGTTAAATTCTAGGCTAACCATCAATGGACAAGTAACTGAGAACGTCTCATATGTTGATTACTGACAAGGAATGTTAAATTCTAAGCTGACCACCAACCAACAATTAACTCGGTACTGTATCATATAGAATCAATTTTAATAATAAATGTAATTCCAAGCTAACCACCAACCATTAATCCTCAAACGTCTCATATAGGCTCATTGCTGTTAAGAAATGTTCGATTATAAGTTAAACAACAATGAAACCGAAAACATTTTATATAGTTTAATTGCTGATAAGGAATGTTAAATTCTAAGCTGACCAGCAACCAATAATTAACCCTCAAATGTCTTATATAAGCTCATTGCTGACAAGGAATGTTAAATTCTAAGCTGACTACTAACGAACAATTAACTCGCACATGTCTCATATAGGCTGATTGCTGACAAGAAATGTAAAATCGTAAGCTGACCATCAACCAACAATTAACCCCAAAAAGTCTCATATAGATTCATTGATGACAAGGAATGTTAAACTGGTGATCAACCAACCTTCTCATTAGCCTGATGGCTCACAATGAATGTTAAATTTTAAGCTGACCACCAACCAATAATTTACCCGCTATTGTATCATATAGAGTCAATGCTAACAATAAATGTTAAATTCCAAGCTAATCACCAACCAACTATTAATCCTCAAACGTCTCATATAGGCTCATTACTGTCAAGGAATATTAAATTCTATCTAAGTTAACCAACAATTAAATCGAAAACATTTTATAATAGGCTAATTGCTGATAAGGAATGTTAAATTCTAAGCTGACCACCAACCAACAATTAACCCTCAAACGTTTCATAGGCTCGCTGCGGACGAGGTAACTTAATTTCTAAGCTGACCAGGCTCACTGCTAACTAGGAATGCTATCGTATGCGGTTGCATAACACCCAAATGATAATTACAGCTATTTAGCGAGAACGAAAAGTAATATTAAACATCCGATATTAATATATGTAATATTCAATACGCTTCTAAGCTTTTAATAGAATTTCTACTTGAAAATTCTTCCCAATATCAAGAGATCGTTAATACATGTAATAAGCGGTTGCCACAGGGATCTACGATTCTAAATCGTGGAGTGCTCTTAGCAGTGTTTATGTAAGTACTCGAACCGTTCTTGCTAGCCAATAATTTTATAATTTTCAAGTTAGATTGCTTTATAAATTATTTTCGCGGACTTTCGGCGTTTTTTTTAACCATGAGTGACTGGGCTACCATATTTTTGGATCAAAAGATCCAATATATTTCAATCAAAACTTTCATTATAGGCCCTACTTCTGGAGCACTACATATAGTTTAGCGAAATCCAAACTATCAGTTAACTCAATATGAAGTGCTTATTCCGTAGAAAATATGAAAACTTTATTTAGGTGCCATTCAAAAATTTTGTAGCCCCTGATCCAATTGGCCCAAAGAATCCAATATATTTCAATCAAATCTTTTCTTGTAGGCCTTATATCTGGAGAACTAAATATAGTATAGCCAAATCCAAACTATTAGCTAACTCAGTATGAAGTACTTACGTGTATTCCGTACAAAAATTTTGTGACCCCCCGATCCAATTGGCTCAACAAAAGATCCAACATATTTCAACCAAAACTTTTCTTGTACGCCTTATATCTGTAGAACTCAGTGGCGGTGATTGGATGTTAATAGTGCGGAGCAATACATGATCTGAACATTTGTATATCAATGTTAATATACAAATTTCCCTGGTTGCTTCTAACACTTTGTTTGATGAAAGGTTGTATAACTAAGAGGATACTATCTTTTCAGTTAAAATCCGTATATCGTGTTTCAAATTTTATTAAATTAATTGACAAGAGCAACGCAAGTAGGTACTAGCCCTTTGTACTCTTAAACGAAGATATAAGATTTGATTCCTTGCTCATGAACATCTTAAATTCTATCTGGAAAATTGTGTGATCAGATTATTTAATAACAAATTTACAAAACGTATAAATAGAAAGGAAAATATTAATCACAGTAATGAATAATGAGGCTTGTTTTGCAAAAGTTATATTGAAAGTGGAGGTATGAACCATGATCCTACGATAAATAGGGAAGACGCTGTAGACGCTTGACTGAAAGCCTATAATTTACCTTTAAAAAAGCCGGAATTTAAAAGGGTTAATGAACAACTTATATTTTTAATCCTTTAAAGATAGCGGCGTTATTCTGTTTTCGCTGGCTAATTTACATTTTCGCTATGGTGATCTGTTGCGTTCCTGCAACATGTCGTTGAGTATGTGCCTATTGCTGCTATGTGTCCTGAATACCCCACCGACATATTTTCGTAATTTTCTCTCCACTCAATTGAAAAAAAAAAAAAAAGATAACGGGTTAATTCCACGCATGCTATTATATGTATGTTAATACTCTTAGCAAGACAGTAAATATCACAAACATATGCTACGACATTTAAAGAAATTCGGAAACATGTTCGTTCTCGTACACCCCTAAACACGTCACTTCGCTCGTTAATTACACTGCAAAACAATGGAAAAGTAGAAGTTTCTTTTTACTCTCTTTTTAATTAATATTCCTTACTGAGCTCCTTCTTGGCTAAGCGGTTAGCGTACGTGCCTTTGGCGTGAGAGACCCGGTTTCGATTCCCGGCGGAAGATCATTGGATTCCACATTAGTCAGTAGGTCTACATCTCCTATAGCTTTGCTGCTGAGCAGAATGTTAAACTCAAAACATTTCTATAAAGTAGATCATATATAGAGAGACAAACAAATAGAAGAGATGAGAAAAACATTGACATGTAGAATAATTTTTCACTTTCAAATCGTCACGAAACTTATATTTAAATTAAGCAAAACGAAAAGAAAAATACATAATCAAGTTTACTAATACCTGTTGTTAAATTAAAAAAAAAAAAAAAAGAAAATAAAAGATATTGGATATGCACATCTATGTGTGTCTGTCTGCAACAGTCATTTCCAAATGGCTGAGGGTGAATTTTCACCGCAAATTGCATTGTTTTTCACCAAAGCGTTTAATAATAATAAAATATAATTTACTGTGTATATATTTCTTTCCTGCCATCTGTATTCATTCATTTTCCTGTAACATCGGGAACAAAAGGGGTTACTTTCCATTTCTTCTCGCCTACATTACTTTCTTCAAACTTTCTCAAGACATTTTTTTCTTTATTATTTTTTGGATATTTCACAGTCTTTTGTTAAACAGTGAGAAAAGGCTTTCATTCCTATGGAATGCACTGATGATTAACAAAAACATGTATAACATGCGCCTACACTGTTTCTAAAGGTTACCGTGTATAACGAACTTCTTTGCAAGATTAGTGTAGAGATAAAAATTAAACATGGGAAAAACAAAATTTTTGTGTTACTGTCCTAGTGACTTCGTTCCTTCTGTTTTGCGAGACTACCGTCCGCTTACCCTTGTTTCAATTTATTTTTTGTCAAGTAACATATGTGATGATTTTTTTTTTTTTGCAACATATGACGAATTCTGTCATAATTACGGCCGCGATGGTTCAGTGGTAGAGTGCGCATCTCTGGTGCATGGGGTCCTTGGTTCGGTCCCAGATGGCATCAAGTGAGATTTGTAGTGGACTAACACCGTGTGCATGGATTTTCTCGTGGTTCTCCCGTTTCCTCCCACTTTCTTCATTCCACCATTTTCATTCATTTCTCATCTTCTTTAGCCTAACCGACATAACGGTGGGACGTAAGACTTAAAAATATATCTATGACATAGTTTAGTAGTTTACAACCACGGGTACGCAGAAGTAGAGGTGTGCTACTTGTGTTGCCCGCGAGATGAGATGTGCTTTCTTAAATTCGAGACGAGACGGGACGAGAATTCACGAGTCTCGTAGGTAGAACTAGTTCATTAAAATCTTAGATGCGAAACAGATTTTTACTGTTACATGATTCATAGTATAAAAATTATAAAGTGATAAAGCGATTGTACGAATACAATGAAGAGCATTTATAAACGATCAAAGATAGGCAAAAAAAATGAAATGAAATGAGATCTTTGAGTTTTAAGTCCCACTGTTATACCGGCTAGACTAAAGGAGACAGTGAAGATGAGAAATGAAGGAAATGGTGGAATGAAGAAAGTGGGAGGAACGGAAGAACTCCGAGAAAACCCCGACACACGGTTTTCGTCTACCACAAAGTTCACTTGGCGCGAGCTGGGATCAAACCAAGGACGTCATGCAGCAAGAGATGAACGCTTGACCATTAAGCCACCGCGATCCAAAGATATGCAAGGCATTGCACAATATACTTCAATAATAAATATGATTTAAGTATTGTTATAATAGCACACCCTTCGTGCACCTCTTGTGACGTGGAAGAGTTCTGATAACTTTCAAATGACATCAAGAAAAAAAAATGAGGGCTTAAATTGTGTACCTAAACTTACAAAATGAGACGAGACTAGAAACGCTTTTCGGAAATCGAGATGAGACGAGAAGGGTTTTTTCGAGAATCTACAAAGTTTACGAGACGAAATAAACTTATTTCTCGTCTCGAAGGCAACATAGTCTCGACATTTTTCAATATTTTGATATTTTCCATTTCATTATAAAAACTTAATTAAGTTTAATGATGCTGTATTCAACAACCAATAGTTCAACTTTTCTGCGAGCTCTCCCGCAACTATATGATTAGCATACACGCCTTGAAAAACCCGGATTCAATTCTCGGTGGGAGCTCATCAGTGTTTCTTCCAGGCATGTTTTTGGGGTGACACTGCCCCCCTCCCCGGAACTCTGAGAGTGTCCCTTCGAAGACCAAAATAATACGTTTATAATTTAATAATAAATAGAATAGTAAATAATATGTTCCCCCTCCGAATACTAAGTGTATCCCTTTGAAAAACTTTGTCTGAAAAGAACACTGGAGTTCATGTGGTTCGCATCCCACATTAAGCTGGGGACAAGAGAAATTTTAATTCTTTAGCTTGAACTAAAAGTCTCAATTCACCAAAGAAGATGTAGTATATCTTTGATTTAATTCTACCTGCGAATAAGAATATATAGAACTTTTCAAGAAGAGATGAAGGATGCTCTTTTTTAATAAGTCAACAAATATGGAGATTTTTTTTTCGGAAACAGTTCGCAAACTGTGTAACGGCAAGAATTTGTCATCAAGATCATGCAATATGTCAATAGTATTTTTTCTTTGTGCTTTTTTCAAAGTATCATGTGTATAACGAGAAACCAGCAACCACTCTTGAGCTATTCGACGCGCTTCTTAGGCAATTGAGCCTGAATTATATGAAGTAAAATGGAAACTTCAGTGGAAAGAGTAAAAGTATACCAACAGAGTTGTTGTAAGCATTTGCCAAATTGTGTTCCGCAATCTATGTATTAGGCTCCCAAACTCTGTTATGCACAAGTATGGTACGGCTATGTCCGTCCGTCCGTCCGTCGACAAAGGATAGAAGTTAGCGTAGTTGGGATTAAGGGAACCTATCCTTAGAACATTGAATCCATTATCAAACAAGCCGTGGTTAATTGAACTCAAAAGCTTTCGGCGTGCTACACTGTGGAATACAGTGTGGAATACAGCCTGTAGCTGGCCGAGTTCGGCTCGAAACATAGCAATCCTTATCCTCAGACAATCGGCTATTTACCCACAAAACTATGCTCAGGTCCGGCCACTACTTATCCAGAGATAAAGTACCACATACAAGGCGAGTCAACTCGAGCTCAGACACTAAATATAGCGATCTTTATTCCTTAGACCATGGGCTTCTTGTCCACCAAATTTGGTTGACATCTGTGGCCAGTTGTTACCGAGAAATAAAGTGCCACACACATATATATATATATATATATATATATATATATATATATATATATATATATATATATATACATGTCACATATACATATACATGCCTCATATACAGTACATGCTACATACACATATACATATAAGCTCCTGTATGCTTAAGCTGGGAGCCAACGTGCATAAACGGCAATATATAGCGGTAGAAGTTTTTTTTTTTTAATTGATTTAGCGTCCCAACAATATGCTTCATCTCCCCCTTATCTCTAGTAAAAACCAGAAATAGTGGAAATTTACTGTCACTCCTGGTTTCCAATATTGATCTCGATAAAACTAAAACGGTAAAATATAGGTAGAAATGGCTTTCTGATACGACTCAGTATCCTAAGTAACTATCTTTATTCTAACTTTAACCTCCACCCTTATCCCTCTATTCAAAACTGAGGTTGGAGACTTGGTGGCTCAGTGGCATAGCGCTTACCTCTCGCGCGTGGGGTCCGTGGTTCAATCCCCGGACAAGTAAGTTTGTGGTGGACAACATCGTGTCCGTAGGTTTTCTTGAGATATTCCTATTTCCTCTCACATTTTCATTCCACCGATTCTTCCATCTTCATTCACTTGGCTTAATCATCCGTTCCTCTTAGCCTTAAGGACATAATCATGGGACCTTAAACTGAAAGATTTCATTTCTTTTCATTTTCATTTTCAAAGCGGACGTTGTAGAAATTTACAACTTTTGATTTCAACACTAACCGCCATATGATAAAACAGTAAAAAGATGGTGAGAACTGCTTTTGTTTGTACTACAGATTGAGTGTTGCACAAATAGATTCTATCTCTCTACTAAAACCGGAAGAGACAGAAATATAGTACCAAATGTAGTAGTTCGTACTAATTGGAAATGTAATAGTTGGTTCTTATATTAATTCCCATATACAGAAAATGATACTAACAAGTAAACCTTACGTTTGGGTGAATCGAGTTGCTGACTGAGACACATATGAAAAAGTAGTACTAAATGTGGTCAGTATTTCAGTGAAGTTTTAGGTGCGAAGCTCCAGGGGTTTAGGAGATACAGCTACCAGAACATCACATGAAAGTACAGAATAGTCTTCATACAGTTGGAGGTAAAAGCTCTGTAAGACCTCTTGTAACGACAAAAGGTGCATAACAAATATATGGGTACATATTAGGACTAGGGGGAAGTCATATAGTAAGGGTATACCTGACGGCGGCCATCTTGAAATCCGCCATTTTGAATTAAGGTTAAGTTTTTAAAATAGGAATAGGGTCATATGATACATGATTTAAGACTCAAATTTAATCAGAAGAACAATGGTGACGTTAATTTTGATTTACGCGCAATTGGTAAAAAGTTACAGGGAAATTAAATATTGTTGCTGCATATGTATTAGTCCTTTACCCCACCTTGTAAATTTTGTTTTAATGATAATAATTAAATAAAAAGCAGATGGATAAATATTAGGTCTATGGTAAGAGTTGCCTTGTTGACGGCTTTGTTAAATCCGTCATTTTGAATCAGACAAAAGTTTTAAACAAAACGCATAACAGTGACACCTTATTAATAGCAAATTTTACCATAAATCCAACGGTATAACCATTTTTGCTTTATCATTAACCAGCATTTGTTATCGCATAAACAAGTTGCTAATTTAAATAAAAATGACCAAAGTGGAACTGAGTCATAATTGAACTTGGGTCTTTGGTGTTTTCCAGAAAAGTCCTCAATTAGTACAATCAATATGTAATTCAGAAAAGAGTGCATGACTTGCACAAATGCTCTGCTCACAGTGAGCACACCTGACACAGGCAATCGAGTTACACTTGACACATTTGTCGTTAACAATTCCGTCAAAGCAGTAGTCGTAAGAAGCGATCCATTTAACTTTGTGCTGGTTAATGATAAAGCAAAAATTGTTAAAAATGGTTATGGTAAAATTTGCTATTAATAAGGTCTCACTGTTATGCGTTTTGTTTAAAACTTTTGTCTGATTCAAAATGGCGGATTTGAACATGGCCGCCATCAATGCAACTCTTACCATAGACCTAATATTTATCCACCTGCTTTTTATTTAATTATTATCATTAAAACAAAATTTACAAGGTGGGGTAAAGAACTAATACATATGCTGCAACAATATTTAATTTCCCTGTAACTTTTTACCAATTGCGCGTAAATCAAAATTAACGTCACCATTGTTCTTCTGATTAAATTTGAGTCTTAAATCATGTATCACATGACCCTATTCCTATTTTAAAAACTTAAGCTTGATTCAAAATGGCGGATTTCAAGATGGCCGCCGTCAGATATACCCTTACTATATGACTTCCCCCTAGTCCTAATATGTACCCATATATTTGTTATGCACCTTTTGTCGTTACAAGAGGTCTTACAGAGCTTTTACCTCCAACTGTATGAAGACTATTCTGTACTTCCATGTGATGTTCTGGTAGCTGTATCTCCTAAACCCCTGGAGCTTCGCACCTAAAACTTCACTGAAATACTAATCACATTTAGTACTACTTTTTCATGTGTGTCTCAGTCAGCAACTCGATTCACCCAAACGTAAGGTTTACTTGTAAGAGCCGACAAATTGTTTTCTTTTCTCATGTTGAATTTTTCTGAGCTTTTATTATTCTAGATTTAGACTTAGATTTTTCAGTTCAGCGTCCCCTTCAGCACCGAGGGTATATGAGAAATAGACTTAACGTGGGAACTGAACCACATGAATCTCCACCAGGAATCGAGCCCGGGTCTCTCATACCAAAGGTGTCTATGCTATCCACACAGGCACGAGGGAGCCCGTTTTATTGTTCTATTGAGACCGGAAGTAGTAAAAGCTAGTATAATTTTTGGTTTTAACCTCGATTCCCATAGGACAAAAAAATATAAGAGTTAACAAGATGTTTTTATATAGATTCAGCGTCCTGCAAGTAGATTTCAGCTATACCCTCATTCCTCTCTAGCAAACGCACGTAATATACGAGGGCGGATAAGAAACTAACGTTACAAGGTCGATATTTCTGTGTGCGGTAATTATAATACACGGCGTTGACAACTTTGCAGAGTTCAGCCACTCGCCACCTACGACACAGTTGTAAGTAAACACAAATGGCGACTCGTTTGGAAAACGTATTGTCTCGAAAAAGTCCGCTCAGTTATTCGATTTCCTGGGCGAAACATATAACCGTGGCTGAAATTCACCGGTAGTTGGTAGAGGTTTACGGAGAAACTGTAATGTCTCGTCAGCATGTCTCAAAATGGTGTAGAAAATTTGCAGCTGTAGAGAAAATGTTAGTGTAATGGCTGACCCAGGATGACATCAACAGATTTGAACACAGCTCGCGTGGAGGAGCTGATTCAGAACAACAGGAGGATTACGTTACGGAAACTGATAGCAGAATTGGGAACGTTATTCGGTATCACCTAGGAGGCCGTCGCTTTGCTTCAGACGAGGAGATGAAACACTTCGTGACAACGCGGATCAACACGCAAGGATAGGATTTTTTACCAGGAGGGAATTTTCAAACTCATCCCACGATGTCACAAGTACCTCAACCGATATGAGACTATGCCGAAAAACAACCTGATAGGTATATGCACTATCTGTAGGTTGTATTAACAGGTTGACTGCCAGGGTGATTTGAGGCCATTTGTCCTAAGAGGCCATAAATTTCTTCTTACCTTTGGCTCGATTATGGATAGTTATACCACATTTTTGTCGCGATGTTTTTTCTCCCGAAAAGGTACCAATGGAAGCAGAGCACCATATGTGATGCTCATAGCCTTTCACAGTAATTTGTGACAATGAGCATCATATATGATGCTCAAGAACCTCGATAGGTTAGTACTTTGTGATATCAAACATGATCATCATATATGGTGATCATGGCCCCACAGAGAAATAAGAGAATATATATACTTTTCGCTGCAGGTTTTGTTATCTTACTTTCTGATCACTCCTCGCATATCTACCACAAAAATTCCAATTGAACTCCCATAGTTTGGAAATATTCCGTAAAATTAGAATAACAACACTTTCTACTAAATTTTGTCCTTTAGTTTCAAAATTAATCTTAAACTCTTATTGGGGCACCTTTTACAACATACGAAATTACGTCTCTCGAAAGAAGCAGTGGTTACACAGATTATCTTCACCATCACACAAACCGTGTGCAACTTAAAAAACTTTCTCTTGTGCTATCTCTACTCATCTTGGATTTTCCTATGTATTATTATTATTTTTATTACAATTTTTAATATTAAGGTTACCTTCTTATTTAAAACTGACGTAAGAAATAGATAACTTAACATGTTTTAACAACATTTCCATTTAAAAGAAATACTTCTGAATACCCTAATAAACGATACTTAACACATACTATTTAATCAAACACACTATATAAACATTTTCGACTTATTTCCTGTTATGTTAACTCACTTAATAAGCAACATCACTGCAGCTAATTAGCTTCTCAACACTTTATAACAACAGTGTGCAATGAGAGAAATGCATTGTTCTAGTAGTGATTCAACGGAAGAACTAATTTTTATAAGTAGGAAAAGTACACTTTCACATTGCTATAGAGAACACGAAAATGAACTGAAAGTGTTTGTTTCCAAGGTTTCTTCGGCTATCGAAACTGAAATCTAATTTAATTATAGTTATAATGTTTATTTTCAGCAAGTGGCTCCGCACTGAGCGAAAAATTACAAAATAATCTTTTACATCTCATAAGTCAATCCTATAGATTGAGAGAGGTTTTGAGAATCGAGTCCGGATCCGAACGTTCCAGCATGCACGGTCAGGCTCGGTAGTTTAGCACAGCGGTTTCCAACCTTGTTTAACTGACGATAAGGGGGCGCGGTGGCTCAGTGGTAGAGCGTTCACCTCCGGTGCTTGGGGTCCCTGGTTTGATCCCAGCTCGCGCCGTGTGGACTTTATGGTGGACAAACACCGTGCTCGTGGGTTTTCTCGGAGTTATCCCGTTTCCTCCCACTTTCTTCATTTCACCATTTCTCATCATCACCGTCTCCTTTAGCCTAACGGGCATAAACGTTAAACTTAAAGATTTCATTTTTTTAACTGACGATACACTTTACTGACCGTCCACTATATTGCGACATACTTAGTTTTCATTAATATATACTGAAATAAAGTAATATATACTGAAACATAAATTATAATGCTGAAAGCATAAATTATAATACTGGAAGCATGAATTATAATACTGAAAGCATAAATTATAATACTGGAAGCATAAATTATAATACTGGAAGCATAAATTATAACATTGGAAGTATAAATTATAATACTGAAAGCATAAATTATAATACTGGAAGTATAAATTATAATACTGAAAGTACAAATTATAATACTGGAAGCAAAAATTATAATATTGAAAACATAAATTATAATATTGGAAGCATAAATTATAATACTGAAAGTACAAATTATAATATTGGAAGCATAAATTATAATACTGAAAGTACAAATTATAATACTGGAAGCAAAAATTGTAATATTGAAAACATAAATTATAATATTGGAAGCATAAATTATAATGCTGAAAGTATAAATTAGAATACTGGAAGCATGAATTATAATACTGAAAGCATAAATTATAATACTGGAAGCATGGATTATAATACTGAAAGCATAAATTATAATACTGGAAGCATGAATTGTAATACTGAAAGCATAAATTATAATACTGGAAGCATAAATTATAATACTGGAAGCATAAATTATAATACTGGAAGCATAAATTATAATACTGGAAGCATAAATTATAATACTGAAAGCATAAACTATAATACTGAAAGCATGGATTATAATACTGAAAGCATAAATTATAATACTGGAAGCATGAATTGTAATACTGAAAGCATAAATTATAATACTGGAAGCATAAATTATAATACTGGAAGCATAAATTATAATACTGGAAGCATAAATTATAATACTGAAAGCATAAATTATAATACTGAAAGCATGAATTATAATACTGGAAGCATAAAATATAATACTGGAAATATAAATTATAATACTAGAAGCATAAATTATAGTACTGGAAGCACAAATTATAACGCTGAAAGTATAAACTAGAATACTAAGTTTCTGTAAAGTACTGACTATGTAGTACTGAGCGCTGTTGCTGCCGCTGGAGGCGTTGACTGGTTTAGTTTTCCTCAAAATTGATTTTAACTAATTATTAAAACCTTCATGATTTGTAGATTCTAAATTTCGCGACTCTCTATGGGACTGCGCGACACAATGGTTCGGAATGAATGGTCTAGCAATACGGTATTTAGAGACTCATACATTTATTGGTTTTGAGCTTATAGCTTCACTTTTCCCACGTTTTTCCTATACAGCCACTGATTATATTTTAAGATCCAAAGTTTGAGAGTTAGGATGGGAAGATGGTTCACAATCAGCAACTATGAAACTGAATTACATTCTGAACCAGACAACCTCGACTGCAAAATGGGTATGAGTAGGGAAAGATTCGAGCTCCACTCCCGTTTCAATATCACTAGCACTGACATTGCACTTAGAACTCCTTCTTATCTGTAGCATTCCAGTATTGTAGAAATGTTAAATTAAAAATAAATGTTCAATTTACTGAATTTAATGTATTTCATTTCTGTAATTTTATTATGATTATCTTAGATCGTTCTTTTTTTTTAACACTTTTAGTAAAATTGTGAGATTTATTGTATGTGGCGTTCTGTTTGTCCCCAGAATTATAGTAAAGAATCAAGTGATCATTTGCAAAACAGTGATTACGTAATCGGAGGAGAAACATGATCAATAAAGAAAGTACGTGGAAAAAGATTGAATATTACTGAAATGAGAATGCCACGTTGGATGTGTGGGATAACAAGAAGAGATAGAATGAGGAATCAGAGAGTAAGGAGAATAGGGTTATACAGATATCTCAGAAAACCCAAGAAAGAAGACTGCAGTGGTATGGTCTTCTAATAAATAGAACATACGAGTATGCAGTCAGAAGAGTGATCCCAATGGAAATGGATAGAAATAGAGATAGAGGGAGACCAAGAATTAAATGAATAGATATGGTTAAGAATGACTTCAAGAAGAAAGGTCTACCAAAAGAAGAATTTCGGGAACTTGGAGAATACTTACAAGAAACATCGACCCGACATAAGTGGGAAAAAACGGTGAGAAAGAAGAAGAAAAATTTTGAGATATAGGAGCAGAATGTAGAAATTTAATTTTTGCTAGTCTGGTTTATTGGAAATTCTGTACAACTGTTATATTTACTGTGATAACTAAGTCATAGTAGCAATGTCACATGTATACCACGTGAGTGGGAAACCAAACTTCTGAAAAATGTGTTTGCTAGAACTCAAGAGGGTGTACTCCATTCTATGAGACCTGGATTTTATGGTACATAAGTGCATTGTTTATGTATGTTGGATATTATGGTTTATTTCGCAATGGATAAGTGATATCTGTATGGGCATGTGATGAATATTGGTCACATTGTGTTTACATTCATAATATATAGTAACATTCTTGATATACAGGAACATGCACTCAGTTTTCATGTGTCAAGTTTGTAATTTTAATGTACAATATACTTTTGGAATGAAATATATATTTTCATTTCCAATTACTACAGACACATACATGAACATTCATTGACTTGTTTTTCATTAAAGGATATGTTTGTATGTTTTTGTTCATGACTATGAGCTTGAACATGTACATTATTCAATTATTTTTCCAGTATTTTGACATTCAACCAAGTGGTTTAAAAGGTCATGCGCAGTTTCTTTTCTAAAGCAGAAGAAAAGCCAGCTTTTTTTTCTTAATCCTCCGGAGATCAGACGAAAAAAGTGATGGTCATTTGTGTAGGACTTAACAGCAGAGTGATACGGCTTATGGCGTCCGAAGGGGAGCATGACGATAAGACTGTAAGTGTAATGTATTTATGTATCTGTGTGTGTGTGCCTCGATGCACATGGGAGAAGAATAACAGTGTGACCCAACAAAAACACCTCCGCCCTGCCCTTTCATAAAGCCTACGTAAGAACTTTGTAATTCATCTTATTTGTCCACAGCTTCTTTGCAACCAGTTGTTGGACAAATCATAAACATAAAATGCTATTATTTCGCTGGATATCCTCCAACTTAGGCTTGTCCTAACATCGGAACTTTATAATATTGTAATAACGAAATAACTCTCCCTCTAAAGTTCTTGGTTTTAAGTGAATAAACATATACATAAACATAATTCCATACACATATTTATAATTTGACTCTAAATTTAAAATAAAGCAGGAGCGTCAATTTAGGGGGGAAGGAGAGGGCAATTTCCCCCCTCCCCCAAGAGTTTGAGAAAAACATATACTTTTAATTGATTGTCTACTAATATACTAGTACAAAACGAGAAAAATCTAATGTCGGTAGTGCTCTTGCCCTCCTCAAACAAAGTCTGAAAAGACGCTCCTGAAATAAGGGAAAAGGTTATTGAACTACTGCTAAGATTGTCAATTCTACGACATACAATGCTCCTTTATGACCAAATGTCTAGATCGCTTGTTTTGTGCAGTGGCGTAACTAAAGGCTTGGGGGCCCTCCCGCAGACAGCGTGGAGTCTCTATACGTACCACTTCATGACTTGGGGGCCCCTGATGGCTTGGAACCTCCCCCCAAAGCGGGGTCTGCGTAGCCCTTATTAACGCCCTTGGTTTTGTGTGCGCCGGGGAAGGATGTTTGCCTTGGATGCAATCCCGAATGGGGGTTTGGATCCCACTTTAAGTAATAGATATATGGGGCCTTATGCAGAGTCGTTTTGACGCGTGATTAGTGCCATACTAAAGAGTCCGACTACAAATGTTTCCTGCAGTAGTCAGGCCTTTAGTATTACGCTACTCATACGTCAAAATGACGTTACATAAGGCCCAGGGTTTCCAACTATCCGGTGTGGGCGTGATTAACCATAAGCGTCTTATCCCAGAGGATTTTTTAATTCACTGGGACAGTTAAAGTCCGGAATTCAACCTTCCCTTTTTTGAATAATGAATACACGTTACATGGTTACAAAAATAAATAAATGAATAAAGTAAAAGTTTGCAATTATCGTAATCGCAAGTCAGAAAAACGCAGTCAGCTATGTTGACGACTGATCTTCCTAGCAGCAGTGGTTGTAATAATAAAAAAAAAAAATAGCAGTGTGTTCTCTTTTTTCTCGTGTATATTCACGGCATTTCTTTTCTTCTTTGCACTGGACATCCATTAAACACAAGACATTCTTTAAAAAAAGAAAATGACTTGCGGATACATTCCGTAACGATTTGCGTCAACGATACGCAAAATTTACGATAATTGCTTTCCCCGCGTTACTATACGCAGAATTTTACGAAATCTGGCACAGAACAACCTCTTTTGTTTGGTATTTTTA
Organism: Thermobia domestica; assembly: GCF_964235325.1. NCBI lineage: Eukaryota > Metazoa > Arthropoda > Insecta > Zygentoma > Lepismatidae > Thermobia > Thermobia domestica. Next base: position 43,213 of record NW_027656145.1, read on the forward strand.
TCAGGTCAGTCATTTATCAATTAAGTTCGTTATTGATCAAGCCTGATCTCTTTAAACCTGGGGGATTCCTTCTTGCATTAATTCAACCACAGAAACTCTAACGGAACATGAAATAAAGACAAGGGCAACAGGATAGTGTTCTTCATTTGATAGATACTTAGGCTTACCATACGGTAGAGGTCTGCACGAGTTCAGCCCGCGGGACGAACTCGGCCCTACAAAGCATGTATCACTTCGGGATCTGGTGGTAAAGTTTTAAATATACAACCACATTTCTCAGGTCTTTCCGGCCTAACTTTGTAAATATACTGTACAATGATATTTATTGAATCGTTCTTTCTAAAGATATTTAAAAGCACAACTGAAAAATTAAACTTCTAATGGTTGTAAATAAAAAAAATAATTTTCTGCAACTCGGGACTATTTCGGGCTCATTTGATTACCACAAGGGCTCGGGCCTAAAGGCAAAACATATTTCAGACTCGGGTTAAGCCTTACATTATAAATTCACAGGCCGGACCGGACCCGGGCTAAAAATTCTGGACCTTTACCATACATCCGGGATTAATTAATGTCCCAGATTTCCGAGCTAATCAATGAAAGGCTAGGGAATTTCGCTCTCTTTGGTCAAGCGGTTGGCTTGCAAAGCTGTCTTGTGTGGGCTTTTATGAAACAATCAAGAGTGATAAGGTGCTCCTCGGAAAAATACCTGCATGAGAAAAAGATAGTTTTAATCATAAAATTATTATTTAGAAAAACAGGTAAAGAAATTGTAAAAAAAAAGGTAGGGCCTATTTTAAATAAAGAAAATGAGTAAAAGCATTTTTTTTGTGTGTGTGTGATTCAAAGTTAGACTTCTTTTTACTTCTCAAAAACCACCTCCACCCCCATCTGATACTGAAAAATGTCCGGGTTGGTGTCCAGAAATTATTGTAAGCCTACATATATTATACCCTCTTAATAAAATGAACACAAATATATGAAATCACCATATTAACAGCCAGGTGAAAGCTGTCAAATATTTTCGACGCAAGACACTTAAAAAAAAAAAAAAAAATGAAAAATACTGGAAGTAATGCATTAACTCTTTTTTAATCTTTTCTTTCCTTCTTTTTCAAAATCGTCTTCGATGTTGAAATTTTGAGGGCTTTCAAGTAACAGAAAACCAAGACGATAGAAATGACCATTAATTAAGTGGTTCTCGTGTTTGAAAAGACACTTTGCAAGAAGAAAAAAAAAAAATCATAACAAAAGCTACATTGTGAAAGTGGATCACTATTTAACAATGAAACAGAAATCTTGAGAAACAGAAGGAAAACAAAAGACAGGGAGGTTCTTTTTATCCTCTTAAAAGAGTATTATTGCATGCTCCGATTGTTTAACAAGAGTTTGTTAACCATTTGCCTGTGTCTTATGTAGAAGAGGGCGAGTTCTCAGTCTCGTGCACGCGACTGCATTACAATAGCAAACGTTAACTTTGTGGTATTCTAAAAAGACGTACAGAACAGCTGAGAGTAAATACCATATTAGGGAACCCATTTCAAAGAGGTAGAGGATGGAGATTAACGCGTCTCTGATGAGAGAGAAAGTCCCCAGAGACAAAGTCCTTTTTAGAAGACTGAGATGTAGTCGGTGTCCCAGAGTGAGCTTTCCCGACGGGTGTTGATTATCCTAACATTTCTTTTTGCGAGATTGACATAAATAATGAAATACATCAAACATATTTTATATATTCGAAGCTCCAATCCGGGGAAATCAGCCCGCAACGTACGCTGCCTCCCGACTCAAGACTCAGGAAATATCCAGTCATACAACTATATGTTGTATATTTCTAAGTAATTATTTAACGTGCCTGCTCATAATGTAGATTCCACTAACCCAATATCATCCTGCCAAAAATGATCTTTAAAAAAATAAGTCCCGATATCCGGACTCTAGCTCTTACTCAATCTAGAGTTTCGGGACTCAAGCGTGTGACTGTTCTGTACTGGATCCAATATCGATCCTACCTGAATTACCCACGGTAGGGCAACCGGGCTTTTGCCCTTCGTTATTGGGCCTTCACCTGAACTGCATAGTGTTACCAGATGCTAGAATCTAGACATAATGGACCTTGTGCAGAGTCGTTCTGACGCGTGATTAGCGCCATACTAAAGAATCCGACTAACATGTTTCCTGCGCTAGTCAGGCCTTTGGTATGATGTTAATCATACGTCAAAACGACTCTGCATAAGGCGGGATATGATTTTCCCAGCTTTCTGGATTTTATCTATCTACGCCCTCTATTAGTCGTACTTTCTTCATCTTTTCTTCCAGAAACCTGCTAGATAGCCTGTCGAGAGAGCTAGGAATCGAGAACTAACATATCCGACGCTCCTGCATGTCCCTTGTAGATTAGTTGAATATGGAGTCTGGAAACTAGATGAAGGGTTAGGTCCAGGTGCTACGAGACTTGGTACGCAGTGTTCAAACACCAAACACAACTTTCTGTTTCTGTTATTGTTATTGATTTTATTTTTTACAATGTGAACATGATATATTAAAGTTTCACTGTTGATGAATTATAGAGAAGAATGATTTAATCACGCAAACTAGACTAAGTGAATACAAGAAGAAATTGGACCATAATCTTGGTCAGTTTCCCTTCTTTAAAATGACAAAACCTTAAAACATATCAGTAGTATCTTCGAAACATACCATTCGAGACGGAAGCTATATAAAACGCGATCTCAGTTTCAAACTTTGTGGTGCTCCTTGCTTAAAGAAACTAATCCCAATCCATTTTTCACTCTTTAATACTTCTCCCTACATTTTAAATGTGAAGAACCAACCTTGGATATAATCACCAATGACACTGAATTATTGAAATAGTAGGAAATCATTTGTCAGCAAAATGTGAAGATTTATAGTAGGCACCTGTTCATATCTATAGACGCATCATTAATACAATCGACATAAACTTTAGTTTAGCATCATGATGTAACACACTTTAATCTCTGTCAATTCACTGTATGTTGTGGCTTCACAATTCTTTGAGCGATGAGTCTCTACAAATGTTAAAATGGTTAACCGCAATAAAGCCAGCTTAAATTCTGTGACGTCCTTTGTTTTTAACTTATTTTGTTAAGGTTAAGTTATTTCCTTAACATTATGCAACAAATGTTGCCAAGTGGAACATTTCTTTCTAAAACTTTGCTTATTATGAAATACCTTTAACAAAATCGAGAATTCATAATACTATAGTAGCCCAATATGAACAAACGTACCACAAAACTATAGATATATTCGAAAAACCAGCGATAAAGTCTATATAATAATTGTTCTTAAAAATTCTAATGTACAGTTTGACTACTTCAGGTATTACGACATAATCAAAGAAATGTTTAAATGTATTTCCGTATCTCAATGGGCAAAATATGATCTAATTTACAATGACAATAAGGTGTTAATTTGTTGTTTTCCTTGAAAGTATCGTAATAAGAAACCGAGGTCCACCGCAAACAATCACTTTCTTTCGTGGGAAGACCACGGTATCAATTACGCATATTGTCAGACTATATTCCTTTGGTACAGAACATAAATGAAAACTTTTGTGCGACATTTCTCATAAAAAATATATTCAAGCTGAGAAAACATTCTCACCACTCTTCGGAAAACAAGAAGTCAAGGTACGTATTTGTTAACAGTCCATGCGACAGGTTAGATTGTATTTTTTATAATTTCTAAATGTCTCGCTAAGTTTAATGGGTCATAACTTGTAGAAGCAAGACACCTACTCGCTTCGGAGATGCCAGAAACAGATATCTTACAATGTACACTGGAAAAAGTACATGTTCCCACCGTCAAAACACATATATTTTCTAATATAATTTCTCCACAGATTGGTTAACTATATAACGGGAATATCATAACATGATTACACAAAAAAGGAACAATTAAAATATGAGAGATTTAATTGTCTCACATTTAAGAACCGAAGCGTCATTCATCTTCTCAGGGTTTTTTATTACGTTATTTTCTGGATTTTTTATGACCTCAGCAAGTCGTCCGTAAATATGTACACACTCTCTTATTCATTCTCTGGTTATGTGATTTCAACTGAAGAATAAGAACGTAAACATGTCAGAACATGTTATAGCCTAGCTATATAAATGAAACGTTAATGTAAATATACTAGTATATATGGTTTTACTTGCGAAATATGGGAAGTTATTATAATATTACTTTTTTGGGGGTGTGTGCTTGAGTGTGACATTTGCTTCACCGTGATAACCATTTCTCTTTCTTGTGTCACAGAGAAAATCATATACAGAGGGGTCTTCTGGGCTTCCAGGAAAGAACAGATTCCAAGAGGAGAGAGACGATTGACTGTGTTTAAAAAATAGACTACGAAGATACCATTTACCAAGAGTACTCAACAAATACTTGTACTTAAGAATTGAAGGGGTGGATTTCAAAAGAGCCTAAGTCATTTTTTTGTCAATTTTGAGATATTGGTTCTATTAAGTTCCTTTTCAGCATCTTCGTATATTGAACAGGCTTTCATGCTAAAACTACATAAATTAAATTAGTTGTAGGCAAAAGAAAACTGCGTTGTTTTCCAAAATGTCCTTAGTCAACTGTATTCTCTGAAGTTATTTTCTGACTCACGCAAACACACTTATAAAACTCTTGCTATAGATGATAATTTCACCGTTATCTTACGAAATGTAGGCAATTATAATTTTCTTTTACGTAGATTACTTTTCTTTTACGGAAATAGAATGAAGGAAACGCACACAAAATATCATCTTCTGAAAAAAAAAATACTTTTTTGACTTAGGCTCTTTTGGAATTGAGCTCTTCAATTTCTTTTTAAAAGTGATTTATTTCTTTTGATTTCCATTAACCATCCTTATATTATTATAAAATCTCCAATAGATTCGGTATTCATGGGCCACTCTTATCTTTATTGAACAGCTACCTACAAGGCCACACCCAGAGAGTCGTCTTGGCGGGATTGAACTCTAACCCTTCGCCTGAAACATACGAAGTAACACAGGGAAGTGTGCTTGGACCACTCTGATTCATATTGACATGCATGAGCCGGCTGGTCACTTCAACTGAACCTCCAGCAGAATCTTATTTAGCAGACGACTGTAAAATTTTCAGGGAAGTGAACAGTACAAAGGACTCCCTCATACTTCAAAACGACATAGATATTTTTCCCTCTTGGTGTAACACATGGATCCTAAAAGTGAATCATGATAAGAGTAGATCCATAACATCTTCTCTAAAGAAAAATATTGTACACACCTCATACAACACAGATCTTTTTGAAATAGTATGACCTAGACTCTCAATAGTTTAACGCTTTCGGTTCTACGGGCTTTCTACTGTAAGTTATACAACGAAATGTCACATACATCAGTAGATTTATTTAATTCTGAAGCTACATATAGTTCTGCATTACAGCGGGTAAAAGATTCTAGTCAACTATTGCCAACTTTTCTTGTTATTACTTAGATATTATTATTATTATTATTATTATTATTATTATTATTATTATTATTATTATTATTATTATTATTATTATTATTATTATTATTATTATTCCCTTATGTTGTCATCTCTTAGATTTGTTGGGTATTCCAGTGTAAACTGGCGTTCAGTTGTATCTGGAATTACGTTCGTAAATAAATAAATAAATATACACAATTAACCTTATAGAAAAATAATGAACTTTCCTTTACGAGATTGTTCGATTTTTTTTTAGGCCACTACGTTCTCCTTCAAAATTTCGCCTCCTCACTAAATTTTATCTTTATAGTTATCTTCGTCATAGTTAAAAAAATCTCCATTTCCATTTCTTTTGTGTTTACATCCCATTCTCAGCAGCAAGGCTATACTAAAACGAGACCTACAGTGTAAAGTGGGATCTAGACCAGGATGTAGGATCTTATATCACTTACAGGTTGAAGGTTTTGATTCTTAGGGTTGCAAGAACCTAGATTTCGTCGAGATTAAAAAAAAAATAGTCTCTTAATTTGCTACAATTATATGTAGAGGCCAGACTTTAGAACTTTAAAGAGATAGTTATTCATTTTACGGAATTTTACTCGACTTGCCTTTTCATATTTTGTAATTAACTGTTCTCCGATTTTACCAATCAGATTTTCTTTACATTTGAAATAGGCCTAATATCTTTTTCCAATTAATATTAATATTTTATTTTTATTTATCAATTTAGATCCAGGTTATAATAATAATAATTATTATTATTATTTACGCTAAGCCAATTTTTCGGAAGAAAAAGTCCCTACTTAGTATTTAGAACAAGAATTAGAGGGAAATATACGTATATATGGAACAATCCGTAGAACATTAATTTGAGGAAAATAATAATATATATGTGTGGACAGATTTTCGCACATGAGGAATTATTGAGACACAATTTTTTTTTTTTTTACAGAGATAGATCTTCATCAGATCTTATCCTGTACGAAGTCTCTTTTGCATTTCAACTCGGGGAGGGGGCAGATTTTGGAGGTGTCAAATATATACTAAAACTTACACCTTTCCTTGTGGTTTCTAATAACGCCTTGCTTGAATGCAATCAGCATTACGTCGAAGTTGTGTTAGCTTGCATAATAACTTAGGATAAATGTCGAGAAATTAATAAGGATTTTTCATCTCTTTTAATTGTGATTGAATTAAGACTTGGTAACGACAGGTCTTTAAAGCCAGTTTATAATAAAGTTTGCTAAAATCAATGAAGGACGATTTTTTAACCGAAATCCGGGATCTCATTACTAGTTGATATAGGTTTGATTAATTAAACCATATCATTTAAAAGAAAACATTTTATAAGTTTACTTTTAACGCAATTGTTTATTTTTCTTTAGTATACAGAGTAATGGAGATTATTATAGATTTAATTGATGAAAGAATCTATGAAGAAACGAAATCGGAGGAAAGGAAAATACTATAACGATAACATTGATAAATATGTATATGTTGATATGGACTACAGTCCGTATCGTATGATATCGTTTTTCTTTATGGCCAGACCTGAACATTTAACTTGTTAAATTTTGTGGCCAGACATGTTTAAACATGTTTTATTAGAGAGTTCGGAGATAAAACGTAAAGAAACCATTAATAGTGGATGTATTTTCAATTATAAAGAAGTAATTTTGTGAAAAATTAAAAGGTAAATAAAGAAAATCTTCGGAAAATACATCAGTTTAAATATAGTTTTATCTTGAGTGTTATTATTGAACATTTAGTGAATAAACTACATTTTAATTAGTTCCAGAAATTCTGAAATAACGAACTTAGGGCTAATATATAGATGTTATAATACTCCGATATAACATACTGACAATGATGCAACACCACAAAAAAAAATTTGGATGGGTCCCATCATCATTTCTAAATAGTGCTTATCATTGAAACAATTCGATGATCACAATTCCTAGAAACGGTCGGTCACTTTCCGAGAGAAAGTTTTGGAAACTTAACGAAGCCTAGCCGCTATTAATAGTGTTGCTTTACTACTAGGATTCGGCAAGGTCTGGGATTGTTCTTATATTTGTAACACCATTTACCGATTTTTTTTAAATATCATATATCATGTTGATGCAGAAGATCATTAATAATAAAGCACACAAAATGAAACGTATGTATTTTCAAATGTGTGTGTACAGTATACGGTACACTTTTGTAATCTTGTTTACAAAACTATCCATTACAATTGTTTGAAGAGCAATTTTGCGTTTAGTGGTGCAATCATTTACATGTAATGATCAATAGTTAAGTACACGTGGAATGGATCGAAGGCATGAACTTTATACAGTGCATTGTCATGTGTACATTTCATACAATTTCCTGTCTCCATTTGTTTGTTGACATCAATTACGTGAAATTTTATTCTCTGACCTTATAAAAGTCATAAAAAAAATAGCATCAGATAACGAGTACAACGAAAGGTATTGATTGCTTGTGGTGAGTTAGAAAGTTCTAGTAGGCCTAGCAATAAAATTTCAGCATTAGCTCCTGCTTTTCTTTTAGTGATATGTACAGGTGCACATACTATAAACATATATAGAAGAGACCATAGAAAAAACTGTGCAATGTTTTTATGTCTACTATAATGAGTTGAAGCCATTTGCAAACAAGGAATGTACACCAGATATTTGAATTCAAAAAAGTTTCATCCAGTAGAAGCATTTCCCGCTATCATTTATATTAATAGAATGAAATTTTTGACAATTACCGTAAACATTATGGAAGAGCTTTTCAAATGAATCTTACATGGCTGAAGCTAACTTCAAAATAAATATGAAATCATCACTTTAGGATACTTAGAACCTATAAACTATATTGCCCTTCTAGCTTGCCCCATCTCTTTATCAGAAAATCTATTTGTAATAGCTTATGTTAAAAATATAAATTCATTTTTCTTCTCGGGGCTCTCTACTTGCAGACCATAGGTAACATATTATATTACCTAACTTGAAGGAAGATAGTTCAAAGAGTTTTGAAGAATATTTTTTTCTATTTGTTACAATCTTAGCTGCGTTATATCTACGAATAATTACGGAACTTCTAAAAAAGAAGTGTTATTTTCTTGAACATGGTTGTACATTAACGGCAATCATATTCAAAGTTAATGGTTCACATGATCTACATATTGAAATTAAAATCATAATTCTAGTTTAACGTCTCATAATTACACACTTCAGAGCAAAGGGATGAGTAATTAATGAAAGCAAATGACTATGAAATAGGTGTACGATGAAAATGTGGGAGGATCTCGAGAAAACCCACGGAGACATGATATTGTCCACCACAAACTCCCATGGTCTGGGATTGAACGAGAAATTCTTTGCACTATAGGTGACGACCTACCAAAGCCACCGTGCCCTCTATATCAGTTAAGTAGTTAGAGTGCGAATGTTGATTTCCTTTCGTCAAACAGAACATACACGTTTGTAAAAAGTAAAGTATACATACAATCGCTCACATTAATATTCGGTTTTTACTAGGAATTGCCAAAAACAAATTGGATTTGAATAATAAACGGTCAAGTAAACGTAATTTGTAAGGCAAAAGACCCTTGGATACATATTGAACTCTAAAAGAAAAAAAAATGTGACACAAAATGCTAATCAATGCTTGGTAACAGGATGTGAAACAGATAATGGACCAAAAATACCTCCCATTAATATACGGTTTCGATAACACCAACGGTGTTTACTCGTTTCTGTACTATGTAGAGGGCATGGTATGGTGACAATACATGTACTGCAGATGACAGCAGAAGAAAGGTTATGACAAAGGTGCATAAGCAGCACTGAACGTTGTGAATCAAACAGGTTACATGGACTGTGGCGAATATGGATAGAAAAGGTAAAAACATAAGTCTCGAGCAGCGGCAATTGGTGATCTATCGCCATGCTAAAGGGCGTAAATACGCTAAAATAGCTGAAATATTACACATCCTCAAGAGTACCGTTGGAAACATTGTCAGGATGTATAAAAATGAAAAAAGAATAGAATCCATACCACAAATTGGACAGCCCAGGACGTTGTCACATAGTGACGAACGTGCTATTCTTCGCAAAATTAAGAACAATCCCAGGCTAAGTGCAGTGAGTATTGCGGCATCCATAAACTCCGAGTTAGGCAAGAATGTTATAGCAGAAACAGTTCGCAGAGTGTTGAAATATTCTGTTTCATGGTAGGGTACCAAGTAGGAAACTTTACGTAAGTAAAGTCAATAGAAGAAAAGATTTAATTTCGCACGAAAACATGTGGGTAAGTTGGTATGTCTTATTCGTGGACGAAAGTAAATTTGAGATATTCGGTTTAGACGTTTTCCAACTAGTCTGCCGACTTACCCACATGATCTAGTGCGAAATTAAATCTTTTATTCTATTGACTTTACTTATGTACGGTTTCCTACTTGGTAACCTACCATGAAACATGGAATATTTCAACACTCTGCGGACTGTTTCTCCTATAACGTTCTTGCTTAACTCGGAGTTTATGGATGCACTCAGCCTGGGATTGTTCTTAATTTTGCGAAGAATAGCACGTTCGTCACTATATGACAATGTCCTGGGCTGTCCAATTTGTGGTATGGATTCTATTCTTTTTTCATTTTTATACATCCTGACAATGTCTCTAACGGATGCGTAATATTTCAGCTATTTACACCCTTTTGCATGATGACAGATCACCAATTGTCATTGCTTGAGACTTGAATTTTTACCTTTTCTACCCATATTCGCCACAGTCCATGTAACTTGTTTGATTCACAACGTTCAGTGCTGCTTATGCACCTCTGTCATAACCTTTCTTCTGCTGTCATCTGCAGTACATGTATTGTCACCATACCATGCTCTCTACATAGTACAGAAACGAGTAAACACCGTTGGTGTTATCGAAACCGTATATTAATGGGAGGTATTTTTGGTCCATTATCTGTTTCACATCCTGTTACCAAGCATTGATTAGCATTTTGTGTTACATTTTTTCTTTCAGAGTTCAATATGTATCCAAGTATCTTTTGCCTTACAAACTACGTTTACTTGACCGTTTATTATCCAAACCCAATTTGTTTTTGGCAATTCCTAATAAAAATCTAATATTAATGTGAGCGACTGTACATGACATCGTGTCGTATGTCGTATAGTATTTATTCATACGAGGAGCAGTCAAAAAGTTCCCGAAATGTTGTTGTAGTTTTGGCATTTGTGATGCAATCCCAATGAATCTTGTGCAATACAGTCCATAGGTTACCTAATTCTGAATTTAACAAGTGCAAACATGTCTTAACATGCAGTGTACGAGTAGTGCAGCTAAAAGGAGGAGTGTCTGGTGATCAATTGGTGCTATTTCACAGATCGAGCAACGCACAAACATCAAGTTCAGCTGCAAATTTGGGAAAATAGGATTCAGAGAGTTTGATAGCCTTAAAAACAGTCTAACAACATCGGATGTTTGTCTCTTCCCAAAGCTAAAAATGGGTCTTTTCCGTTTCGCTAACGTAGAATATATCAAAACCAACGTGACGGCTGAACTTCCAAAGATACCAAAAGAGGCCTTTCGTCGTGTTTCCACCATAGCAGGAAAGGTAGAACAAGTGTGTGGGTGTTCCGGAGGTGCAAATTTTTAAGGCGATTAAGTTACAGTGTGCTTATATAGAATAAAGAACTAGAACAGAATTCAAGGAACTTTTTGACTGCAACTCGTACATTTTGTTCTCAGATTGGTTAGTAAATAGACCATCATTTTTAGAATTTCCCGAAGTGAATGAATAATAACATACAAAATCAGAACTGTATCAATCAAATTGACACAAACCCGTTTCTAGAAAAAAAACTGCATATCAAATTAGATTTTATTTCGTTACCACATGACTTTCCTTATGTTCGTTCAAGTGTAACATTGAATTCCCAATGTTGGTAAGCGGTACATTTAAGACATTAAACCCATTACTTGTTTATTCAAGAAGCACACTCTCATTACTCTTATTACATAATAGTGGGCCGTAATTCCAGAGCCACTTTTTTTTAACACTTTTTTTACTCGAGTATGGGTGCGTATTGTGTTCGCTTTGAATGAGATTCCGCCTTTTATTACTACTATTATTTCTCATTCTTGAAGTACGAATGAGTGAAAAAAAGGTATCTTTCACACAGTGAGCCATAAGACCGTGACGAAATATCAAGCAGTGAGTGACCTCAGGAACGACTAAAGCAATCAGAAAAAAGCGAAAGAAGTGATTGCAATAACAAACGTTAAGTTCACAGACATCAAAGAAGATTCGGCGTGCCCTAGTTTACAGATAGTGCGAAACGAAGAAGTACTTTGCCATCATCAGCAGAGATCAAACAGAGGGTCATGGGAAGAGGGAGGTACGCTACCTACACGATCATAATTATTATTATGGAGAGCATATATGTACATGTATACGTGTACAGATAAAGGTAAATTACTGCTTTTATTAAGAATTTTTCTCACCTTTTAAATCACCGAGACAATAGTACTAATAATTATAACACAGATATTAAGAATGTTTCTTTTGATTTCAGTACCGCTACATCTCTCCTTTTTTTCTTTTATCTCTCACGCACGTATATAAAGACGCATGTGTACACACATACAGCTACACACATCAATACGCATCTTTATTTCAGTTCGGGTTTAATCTAAAGACTAATGAGAGATTAAAGCTTCCATAGGGAATCTAACTTGGGATTATTCGTATCAAGACAAATATACTTATTAGTCAGTAGTGGGTAAAAAATTGAGAAGATCCGTATTTTTTTTTTTTTTATTATTCCACTAGCAGAATTTTCGTTCTTCGCACGATATATATCCACATCCCCACTTCATCAGCCTAGGGCCATGAGAAATATTTATATAAAATTTCAAGGTTTTACACCTAATAATGTCAGAGATCTGGAGAATACCAAGAAAGTTTTCGAGCTCTTTTTCTTTTCTTTCGACGTAACATCTCGCATGGTGTTGTCTTTAACCTAAAGCTTGGGCCGCGGTGGCACAATGGTAGACCATTCACCACCTCTGGTGCATGGAATCCGTGGTTTGATCCCAGCTAGCACCAAGAGAACTTTATGGTTGACAAACATTGTGGGCGTGGGTTTTCTCGGGGTTCTCTTGTTTCCTCCCACTTTCTTCATTGCACCATTTCATTCACTTCTCATCATCATTGTCTCCTTTAGCCTAGCCGGCATAACCGTGGACGTAACATTCATTCATTTCATTTCACTTTTAACCTAGAATAGGATATCTCAATATGGGGGTCGAAGATAAGCGGAAGATGAATGAACTGACCAAATTTGATTTTAATCCATTCGCTTTTAGGGAAGTTACTGTATCTACTATATACAAGAAATGCATTCTACTATTATAGAAATAGATTATGGACATCGTCAGATCTAAGCAATACGTATGTGAAAAATCCCACACAAGCCTATTAAATTATAAGGTGATCGCTGGCAAGATAAAATGGTGGTCGTGATAGGAATTAGGTTGAGAACCATTGACCTAGAATACAAGGAGAATAATTCTACAAAATTTGAAAGTTCTGTGCCTAATAGTCTCGAATATCTGGAGAAAATAAAAATAGAAACTTTCAGCCGCCTTCCCTCTCCTTATGGATAGCATTTTGCAAAATATTGCCTTATCTAAGATCCAAGGATAATATTTACACAAAATTTCAAAGTTGTAAGCTTAATAGTTTGATTAATGTAAGAATATATGAATTATTTCTGGTTTTTTGCCCCTAGTGTAAAGACATTATATCGTATTACTTTTCATCTTAACCTATCAATTCACTCCAGTTCTCCATATACAGACATTTTGGAACCACTCTCTCTGTGTGATTTTCTGGAAATATGAGTAGGAAGTTGTGAGCAGGGAAGAATTCAGGGGGTAGCCCGGGGGGAATCTCCCCCCGAAGAAAATTCATTCCCCCCCGGAGAAACTCCCAAAATTTCAGTCACAAAATGTAGAAATTACTTCACCCAATTATTTGTTTTTCTTTCTGTGCAGGTGCAGACGAAATCCGATCTCTCAATATACATATAAATGACGCAGACTCATTCTATATAAATATTAAACATGCAACATCTAAGATAGAATACCAAATAGTCAATAAAACCTGTATTTCTTAACGCTATGACCGAGTTTGGCAGAACATGAAATTGTCAACTGTTGAAGAAACGTTTGTATTTTAGTAGGTACTATACTCTCGCCCTATATTATATATTAGTAGGTAGCACTAGCACAGATTGAGATTGGAAAGGAAAAATAGGGAAGATCTTTCGATCATTCTATATGATCTCTGATGTCAGCAGACTTCATTTCTTGAAAATGTACAGCTCTTGCATTATTTGAAATAGAGCGCCTAAATCGGAAGTAACAGACGTAAATGTGTTTTACGATTGTTAAAGTAAACACACCTTTCTTTAAGAGTCTTCATCCCGACGAAATTAAAATACCGATAATTTTACAGTAATTATGTGATATCTTCAAATAGATAAAAGATAATTGAAATATGGAACAAGAGCGCCCTAGACAATATTATTTTGCGTGAGGTACCGTTATCACAAGTCACCTGGTGGCTTTCCGTTTTCAGCCGTTTAGAAACGCGAAAATAAATGCCGATTTTCAAAATGGCTCGAAATCGAAAGCAGATAAATGAGTCGTGAAAACGTTTTCTCATGTAAAATAATATTGTTTGGGCGCTCTCGTTCCACATTTCGATTATCTTTTATCTATTTGAAGATATCACATAATTACTGTAAAATCAGCGGTAATTTAATTTCGCCGGGATGAAGACTCTTAAGTAAAAATAAGTCAGTTAAGGGTGAGATTCAGAGGGTGTCATTTAGAGGGATCGGGGAAAAACAGTTATCCCTACTGGGTTAGAGATTTATATAGAATTTATCAATATAATAGTAGTATATAAGTGAAAGATTACTATTGAAGGTGACGAAGGAGGGGCAAGCGGGGCGACGGCCCCGGGCACCGAAGTAAGGGGCGCGCGATTCGGGAGGGAAAAAGAAAAGAAAAGAAAGAAAGAAAAAAGAGAGGAATGAAACACATGTGCACATATATAAAATGAAAGGAAAAAAAGTACTAAAAAAGTGCTCAAAATCAAGGAAAAGCAGGGTTTACTTTTTAAAACTTTCTCACCTTTCGCAGCTGGTCTGTCGACCTCACTCATATGTACGGGGGTGCCGTCGTATAGTCTCGCCCCAAGCGCTGATTTTTCACGACACGGCACTAATCCTACTGAAGATTTCGTAAACTAAACTATTGATGTGTATGCAGTGAAGAAACCAAGGCTAATATAGTTGATTTAGAATCAGAAGTGTGAGAAAAAATGATTAATATTTGTTAAGATATTCCTATGTATATTTGTTTTAGTACAAAAAATTGAGTTAATTTAAAGCTTTTTAAAAACTTCTACATTAGTAAAAAACAGTAACTACTGAATATAGGGGAAAATAACCAAAATAGCTACTGTAAATAGCAGTTAAAGGTTAGTTTAAAAATATATTTTCCAGTCTTTATTTAATGTTTTAGATAAAATTAGAGGATTTTTTTAAAAAAAATATAATCTCACATTGAATATTTATCAGCAATTAGTCTCAATATTAGCTAAGATGTGCATGTGAATGGAATTGTTAAATATGCTGGTTTATTGCAAAAATACAGAAAAACAACCCCCCCCCCCCGAGGAGTTCACATTCCCCCCGGGGAAAATGTCTGAATTCAACACTGGTTGTGAGGTCACAAAGCATTCAGTTGGAAATGACTGGATTATAGTTTAGCGTCCCGTTCAACATCGAGGCTATATGAGACGTGGGTCTACAGCTTAATGTGAGATCCAAACATCATAAACTCCCATCGGGAATTAAAATTTTGAGCTTCTCGCGTCAAAGGTTGACCATTTGGCCACAAGAAAGCTCGGATATAAACTTTTTCCAACGATCTCAAGCAAGAATATAAATCGAATTCCGAAATCATTTTTTGAGTTGGAATGTCTGAACAATACTTTAAGTCACTTTGTCACTGCGTTAACACTATGTATCATTTTTTTTGGAGGAAATAACGGATTATTCCAGTCACATGTCCGAAGGAAAATGTTCGCAATTGGATAAAACAAATGGCACATGTTATGATATACTACGTGGTGATTACGTATTTCAATGTGGTACTCGATGATTTCAAGCAACAATTTTTAACAGAAATATCTCAAAATGAAACGTAAATATATTTCTTGTGCATGTATTCGACACTATCTTACCAACTGCCCGTTCTACGCACGGGAAGAATACGCTTATAAGAAATATTTGAATCCCCATCCTCCGTAGAATATTTATTTCAATTAAATTGTATTGATAAAAAATACGGAAGATACTCTAGGCCCTACTTTTGACATAAATATTAAAACAGTCTACTCCCACAGAATGCACTTTTAGTCAAATTGACATGATTTTAAAAACCAGTTTAAAATGAGTACTAACTATCTTCCAAAAGCCATTTCAAACGGGTTAGATGTTTTCCCGACCCTAAAGACTATGAATTCTACACAAATCTCAGTCTTTTTTGACATCTTATTTTTCATTTGTCTCACCCACACTCTGCAGATAGAGATGAACTTGGATTTAAACGACATTGAGAGCGTCACTAATCACTTCAGCGACCTCGAAAACTGTTTATTCAACGCTGATATTGGTCATTTTTGATTATTTTTCCATGTCACAAATTCACCTCTCCCCACAGGGTACTAATAGAACTGAACTTGAACTTAAATGGCATCTGGAATGCCTCTTTACTTAAGCGACTCTGAAAACTATGCACTCGACACTAACATCAGTCGTTCTTATCATTTTATCCCCCTCCTTTCTCTTTCATATAGGAGTGCTAGGTGGTCTTACTCCAACTGGTAGTTGACTTTAGAATTAACGGGAATCAAAACTGTCACCAATCAGCTTAGGGACCCCAAAAACTATGAATTCGACACTAATATCGGTCATTTTCCATTATCTTTAAATGTCATCATCCCCATCAGGAGTTGAATTTGGATTTAAACGGGATCGGAAGTGTCACTGTTGATCTCAATGACTGAAAAGAATGGATTTCACACTAATATCGGTCATTTTCCATAATTTTTATACGTCTCCCACTTCCACTCCCCCTAGGTGTGCTAGGGGGCTATAACCCCGACAGTGCTCTTTTCTAGATTGTAAGTAATATGAGTACCAAGTTTGGTTAAAATTCTTTCACGAGTTCCAGAATTATGGTAGAATTACACACACATACATCCATTTTATATACATATAGATATATGTATAAATTTCCTGGGTCCCCTAAGTAGATAAATTTTGTTCACCTCAACGGCATCTGTCGATTCTTGTGTTTGAACATTTTTCTTTAGTTAAACACTAATAATGTTACATATTTTTTATTTATTAATTTATTTAGGCTGTACCTGGACTCTACAGCCTTCAGAACACATTTTCATAATCACTTATTAAATTGAACTACAAAACATAATTTCCTTTAAATAATAATAATAAACTTCAGAATTGAAAAATACAGAGAAAATCACGCCTGTTGAGACACATTCACCTGTAAAGATATTACCTATATATTATGAATGTGAAGTACACATACATCTTTGTTAAATTAATCAAGTACTGTAAATGCGAATGACATTTCCCGACATTATTGCAATATGCTTTCACTCTCTTTGGCGGAAATTAGCATCCGCTTACATAGAGAACATTTTTGTCAAAGTCCATAGAACGGATGTATGGACTGTTTACTGTATTGACTTTTTTTTAAAATAAATTATTCAATATGTTACATTTAGAATGTCGGTGTTTTACTACCTCGTTTAGAATGTCGCTTGTTCAATTTTACAATTTCATTTTTCTTCTATTTTAATTATAAGGGGGAAAAGGAAGGAAATGAAATCTTCAGTTTTATCACCCATGTTTATTCCCTGTAGGCTAAAAGAGAAGGACTATTAATAATAATGAATGATTGAAAGGAATAGGTGAAATGAGAAGTGGGAGGAAACGGAAGAACCCAAAGAAAACCCACAAACACGATGTGCACCACAAAATTACCTATCATCGAACCTGGATCCCCTCGCACCACCAAGCAATTGTGGCAAATCTTCAATCAATTACAATGAATAAATATTTTTAAATTAGTGTGTTAATTATGCAGAAATTTCATTTTACAATTATTTGCTATGGCAAATGTTCATATATATATACATTTATATACGAGGGTTGGAGCTTAAATAGTGGCAACACATATATCGACACTTGACTATTTGTATGAAGGTAGTTGTCTAAGGGTTGTATTATGAAATAATAATAGCAATCTTATACATAAAGTTAAATGTTTGTATGTTTGTCCAGTATTACAAATACATACCGCCTTTGGCATCCGAGATCCAGGTTTGATTCCCGGTGGGAGTTCATGTAGTAGGGATTCCACCATAATCAGTAGGTCCACGTCTCACAGAGCCTCGCTGGTGAAGGGGGCGCTAAACTCAAGATCAACTCAACTCAATTCAAATTCATACCGTTAAGCCGTTTGGAATGAATTTTGGAACATTGTATCCATATCCAACTGTCTATTATTATTATTATTATTATTATTATTATTATTATTATTATTATTATTATTATTATTATTATTATTATTATTATTATTATTATTATTATTATTATTATTATTATTATTAATCATATTGCTAACGCGAAAAATAGAGTATACTAAGAGCATTTCAAGTTGTGGAATTTAAACTCGGTACATAAACTCCTTATTAGAAAATAACTGAATATGTCCCAGCATTTTTTAAAACCCCGCTTCTAAGGAGCACGGGGAGGAAAGTTAATTTCCGATTTTGTGATCATAAAATGACGAAATAAAAAAAAAAACGTTTAAAACGATTTTTTTTTTCAATAGTTAGCACGCACTTGGATGAAGCTAGGTGTTTTATCGTTTTATTTCAATTCAAATACCATCCAAAGAAGAAAAGAATGTTCAATTGTACCTTTCGTACAAATCTTTCAGTTTAACGTCTCATAATTATCTTCTTTATGTTAAGTGAGACGATGATTAGAGCAAGTAAATTGGTGGGATTAGAAAGTGGGAGGAAACGGGAGTACCTCGAGAAAACCCATAGATACGATCTTGTCCACCATAAACTTGCTTGGCTGGGGATTGAACCAACGACCCAACTCACCAGAAGTAAGCGCTCTACCAATGAGCTACGATGTCTCACTAAATATACCTTTCAGATAGTTTTCATAAACGTATTCTTCTAGTGCGAATAATAGGTATTGCAGCCAATAATAAGGTAAGAGAAAGAAAAAATATATTGACTGTTTCTCGAAAATTCTTCTTCTTCCACAGCGAAAGAATAATTTAAGTATTTCACTCTATGAATAAGGAAGTTTAAGAAACTTTATGTAATCGATAAAGTTCTAAAATGTTCATCTACGCATTTTTATAGTCAAAGCTTTTCCCCCTAGGATAAGCTACAGTACTACTTGGAGATTATTCATTACAGCGAGGACATACGTGTCTCCGCCCTATGTTTTCTTGATATCTTGCGTGGAACGCAGTCAATATAACGAGGTTGCAACTATTTGTTAACGTTTTATACACTCCACAAATCACTCACCCATTCCTCTCTCTCTCTCTCTCTCTCTTTCTCTAAGGCCTAACTAAAACGTCTTTGTGCCTTCTAAAACGTTTATGAATTAAAAATTCAGTCACGCAAACTGAATCAAAATTCTTTTAAATGAGATAGAGAGAAAATTCTAGGGGGTTTGAGGGAGAATAAGCTTTAAAAAAAAACGTAGGGGCGATAATGTAGCACGCGCTTGAGATGAAGTAAAGTCACGCGATGGGTGCAAGGAGTCATGGGAAATATCCCTTCTTTCCCTCTTCCTCTCTCTCTCTTCTTTGCAGAGCTACGAAGGAAGAAAGCTTCCGAAATGAGGGCGATTGCTCTCAGTTGTACCTTTTTGTACATAATGGTCTTTCAGAACATTGTGTAATATTTTCGGTAGCAGAAAAAAAAAGAAACCTACTAACAGCTACTTATCACTGCCTTTGTAAATAAAAGGAGGGCATGCGTGTGAACTATGAAATAAATGTATTTGGCTCCATCCCATGCCGTTTCACAATTGTTCGCTATTACATCAATATATGCAGATTCTGTCAGGGGTGCGGGGAATGTTTAGACCTTCCTTTCTGTCAAACCTTGCTTGTCAATCTATGCCTGATTTTACACATTATACTGTAGATTGAATTTTCTGTTCTAGGCAACAATAGGGGGGAAACGGTGACTTACAGAGTGCTCACCTTTGGGTGGGGGGGGACAACATCGTGTGTCGTAATTCTTCCGTCTCCTTCCTCATTATCATTGCATCAATTCTTTTATAATTATCATCTCTGGTACGTAGGGTTTCTGGTTCGATCCTCGCTCATGCCAAGTGAACTTTGTAATGGACAAACACATTAACATCGTGTAGTGGGTTTTCTCGGAGTTCTCTCGTTTCCTCCACTTCCTTCATTACCCAATTTCATTCATTTCTCATTATCGCCGTTTCCTTTAGCCTAGCCGGGAGAACTGTGGGCACTGAAAGGTTTCATTTTTTCTCTCATAATTATTACCTTTGATTTATCAACCGTCTTCTTTTGCCTGAACGCCATATCCAATAGAGATTTCATTTCGTAAACAATATCCTCTTTTCCTAGCAGTACCGCCCTAAAGACAAGACGAGACGACCAATAGGGTCTTTCTAGTTTCTTCTCGTAATTTTTGGTAAAGTTCTAATCTCGTCTCAATTCTTGGAAAGCTTTTTATCGTCTTGCCTTGAAAATTTTCTCGAGCTCCCACGTGGCTAAATAGTTAGCGTACGCGCCTTTCAATTCCCTATGGGAGCTCCTGTGGTTTGGGTCTCACATTAGCGTGTGTGTAGGTCCACGTCTCATATAGTCTCACTGCTGAACGAGACGCTCAACTAAAATCAAATCAAAATCGAAACTTTTTTTCTCGTCTCGTTTTGTAAATTTATGCATAAAATTTGTGTCCACTAAACCACTTGGCGTAACAGCCCATTTGAGCTCCTTGGTCGCTACAACGCCATCTGTTAGCAATTGGTGGAACTACATGCAGTCTAGCAACGAGCACGTGGTCAGTGTGCTACATCGCCCTGTCACTAATCGGCGTATCGGGAGCTTTCTCACGTCTTTCATTCACGTGACTCCCCAGTTTGCCTCACGACGCTAGGTGGCCACCGAAAATTGGGAAGCACCGGCCGGGAATCGAACCCGAAACCACGTGGACGTGAGTCCAACGCTGTAACCACTGGACTACGGTGTCCCCAAAATTTATGTCCTGAGTTTTTTCTTAATTTCATTTAAAAGAATTCTACGTCACGAGAGGCCTACGAACAACATTTGATCTATATTTATTATTGGAGTACATTGTATAAGGACTTGCGTAAATATTCGTAGAATCTATGTACCGATTTATAGTTCTTATATTATGAATCCTGTAATACTAAAACTGTGTTTGGAGACCTAAGACTTGGGTGACTCAGTGTTTCCCACGAGACTCCAGAAATTTTCGTCTTGTCCCATGTACTACTTGTCTCGACTTTATTCTTGTTTTCGAGACAACACGAGAAATTTCTCGTCTCGAGAGCTACATTATTTTCTAGTTATGTGTTTAGCTTCATAGATAATTTTGATAACACAGGAATTTTGAGCATAAGTCCTCTATTGTCCTCTAAACCTATGTTTGTTTGCTTGTCACCTGAAGTTTAGAGTCCCTTTTTCAGCACCGAGTCTATATAAGACATGAACCTACTGTTTAATGTGGAATCCGTACCACCGCAACATATCCAATGCTTTCGCACCGTAAATCGAATCAGAGATTCAGTGAACCAAAGGGAAGCACGCTAGGCATTAGGCCAGCAGGGAGGTCTAAACTTATACCGGTACATGAGATGCTACGTACATTCGTATGTTTAAGGGATATAGTTTTCTGGAATATAACATTTTATTAAGAAATTATTTCTGTTTGTTTAGGTTTTAGGTCCGACAATTATGCCGGCTAGGCTAAAGGAGACGATGATGAAAAGAAATGAATGAAATGGTGGAATGAAGAAAGTGGGAGGAAACGGGAGAACCCCGAGAAAACCCTCGCACATGGTGTTTGTCCACGACAAAGCTCACTTGGCGCGAGCTGGAATCGAACCAAGGACCCCATGCACAACAGGTGAACGCTCTACCACTGAGTCACTATGGCCCCGTGATACAGAAAAATCAAATATGACAAAAGAACTGGGAGAACTAAAAGAAAATGTGTTTCTTCTTTGATCTGAATGCATTTTGTAAATAATAAGCACTTTTATGTGAAAACATTCCATGTACGTATGTATAGCATCACGTATCACATTGCTAATAAAACGCTGTTGCTCGTTGTAAAAAAAATGTTATTACAACTTTCACCGATTCACATCGCATTATTAGGTTTCTTTCCGTTCCTTGGGTAACTATCCTTTTTCATTTCATGTAACCCCATCATAATATTCACGTCATAAAAATAATATTATAAAAGAAGCGAAATCTTTCATGTTCCGTTCTTTTAAAGGCCAATTACAGTTAATGACACTGCAAGAATGCAGTCATGAATTACAGACTCCTTATTATGAATTAAGGACCCTGACATCAATTCCCACAAATCTTAATTTCTGAAATGTTAAATAGTATTTTAATACAAATTAGTTTGTTCCAAGAATAATTGTTCTTATATTAGAGGTTTTCACTACAGGGAAATTAAACTACCGTTAATTTTAGAGTTTTTCTGTAATATCTTCAAAACAAAAATATTCGAAAAGCTGAAACGTACTGAACTAGACAATATAATTTTGCATGTGATGCCTTTACCACAATTCACCTATCTGCTTTTGGTATATGCCGCTATTTACAGAACCCGCAAAAAATGCTAAATCTATCTACAGTTGCAAATCGAAAGCAGATAGATGAGCTGTGATAACGGTATCAGCCACAAAATTGCATTGTCTAATTCACTACATTTCTGCTTTTCAAATATTTTTATTTGTTTTGAAGATATTACAGAAAAACTCTAAAATTAGCGGTAGTTTAATTTCGCACTACAGAATTTTGATTGTTTGTTCTTTTTCAGCACCGAGAACATATAAGACATAGACTCAGTTTTTTAATGGTAGAATTCGAACCACTGAAATGCGCTCAATGATGTCTTACTGGGAATCAAACTCGTGACCACGTTCAAATAAAGGCCCCACATGCTAGCCACTAGATTAGCAGGGAGGGGCAAAATTTTCGTGAATAATACAAAGAAAATTAGGAGTATTATAAAGTAAAAAGTAAATCATTTTGTGTCACAAAAAAAATTCTACTAATTAGACTCCTATAAGGGATATTGTATAAGGGTCTTGGGTTCGATTCTTGGCCGGTGCTTCCTAATTTTCGGTATCCACCCAGCGTCATGAGATAAATCGGAGAGTCACATGAATAAAAGACATGACAGACACCTAATACGCTTGTCTAGAAAGCACCTAATACACTTGTTAGAGACAAAGCGACGCAGCGCGCTGACCACATGTTTTTGTCGCTGTGCTGGACGTAGTTCAACTAGTCGCTAACAGATGACATTGGAGCGGCTGAGGCCCACAAAAAGGTCTGTTACGCCAAGTGTCTTTTTTTTTAAATATAAATGTATCTGGCTGTGTCGGTCCGAGAGATACAAAATTTCAAGATCTATTTGATGGATCATCAATTTTCGCCAGCACGTAAACAGTCTAAAGTTAGACATTAAGTTCGTTGGAAGACATTTAAATTCCAATCCAACCCAATCAATTAACCAACAAGATATCTCATTTCGTTACTGGCAATTATTGTTTTCTGCTAAAGAACTTTAACAGCGATTTCACTAACTTTCATCGCTTCTCCAAATGTCCTAGACTTTATATTACTCTTTCCGAGGACAGCATATTTTGATGAAGTTTATTCTTTAGAACGGCAATGTACTAGCTTTGAGCTGTAAAAATCTTCGATTAGAATATTATGCTTTAAAAATTAACCCTTCACAGATATTGTGCCCGCATATCGGGTGTTTCTATCGTATTATCATACTGTGCAAGTGTTATGCGCGGTGAAATGAAGTTGAGTTGGTGGTGGGGGTAAATAGCTGGGCGGTGACTGTCTGACATTGTCGTTCGTTATTTCTTCCCTGCAATTTCCAATTCCCACAGCTTCTGAAGAAATGCACTTTGCACATCACGCATCATCCGGCCACGGGCAACTCCCATGCACCTCTTCAATTTCGGTGAAAGCTTTTTCGACTGCGCCCACAGAGATAATCAATGCAAACTAAGGCCATTAAGGAAATCAAAAGAAACTTAGGTAGGAGTTGAATAACATAAAAGCGCGGAGAAATTACATAGAGAAAATAAGAAAGAATAATAAAAAAAAGTTCTAGTCGAGACAGTGTCATCACGATATATCATTACTGTTTAGTTTTGAAGGTCTCTTATTATTATATACGACTGTTTCGTGTCTCAGCTTCTTTTCTAGTTGATGAATTTTAATGAGAAAATATTACCAAGAACGTCAACTTACGCTGGTTTTGAAATATATAGTTTTGGTATAACTACTATGGACCCTCCACGCTGCTTTAGTGGCTTGCTCGCATGCCTCTGGTCTACGAGGTTCCGGGTTCGATTCCCGATGGGAGCATATCAATACACTACAATGATTTAGATCTAATTTTAAATGTAGATCTCTTTTATATACCTGGGTTGGATAAAAAAGTAATGCCAATATTGTTATAATTCGTACCTGGCTTTATACACAGAAGAATACCTGTTACACTTCCCCTATGTAATCACACTCCATCTCTATCACATTCGTTACACTTCCCCTATGTAATCACACTCCATCTCTATCACATTCTACCACACGTGTGAATGGCATCGTATACTGTAAGCAAGTCCATGTTTGTCGATTTCCTACAGGGACCACCACATGGCATAGGTGATGATTTCTCTTGTGTCGTAAAGATCATAATTACATGGGCTCATATTACGTAAATAGAGCGGACGATACAATATTTCCCACTGCCACCGACGCAGAAGCCTCATCACGGTGTTAGCAGTGTGACATGTTGCATTGTCATGAAGGATGATGGAAGTCCGTGTCCGAACGGGCAGTCACTTTCTTCAGAGTGCAGCCCGAAAATATTCTCGAAAGAATATGCAACACTAGGTTGCACTACTTCATTACCCGTCTGCGCTTTAGGTACAGCATGATGCAGAATGACCCCATGATGTCGTAACCCGTAATGAATATCACTTTCGCACTGACACTGTGCAGAGCGTGTACAGGACTCGTAATTTGGGCGAGGGGAACCAGGACGTTACCATTCATTGGATTGCTACAGCTCTGTGGTTTCGTACGACCGAATCCAGGTATTGTCCATAGTGACAATCTTCCCACGGAAATCTTCACCCTCCCTCTGGCTGCGGTTCAGTAATTTCTGTGCAAGTGAATAGCAATGCTATTGTTGTACCTCGGTGATTTGATGTGATATCCAACGCGCTGCAATTTTGTAGAACCCAAGAATGTTATGCAGTATGGTAGCATTTTCGTGGCACAAGCCGACCTCCATACGCAACAGGGAGGTAAGGAGCTGAACTGTGCTGATGCCCGTTGGGAGTCGTCTCGAACGGGGGTGATCTTGAACAACATCTCTGCCTTTACAAAACAATTTCACCCATCGCCTCATCGTACGATACGGCAACGCTGCACCTTCATATGCTTCACGAAGTCCCAAAAAACAATGTTGTTCACTGCGTTTACGTGCCACTTCAATGACGCTCCACGCACGTTGTTCGTCTTTCCGAAATACAATGTTACAGTGACTCCACTTTCTTCCTCTAATTTACTTCACCGCTGCTTTTGATTGAATAACACACTATCGTTAATACTACTACACACACTTTCTCGTCGTGCATTCTTTTATCAGCTACGGAAATCTTGTAGTCTTGAGACACACCCTTCTGAAGTAAGGAGCAGTATTGCCACAACTTTTTATTCAACCTATGTATAATATCGCTGCTGACAAAAGATGTAAATATAAATTAACCAATTAAATGAATTATGGCTTAAAGAAACTGAAATTTCATCGCTCCAAAAACAAAAAATTGCCATTCGGTTCTATCCTCCCAAAAATATGCACCGAAACTAAGTTGATGATGATGACTATGAATGAAATGGCGGAATAAAGCAAGTGCGAGGAAACGGGAGAACTAAGAGAAAGCCAACACACACACACGATGTTTATCCATCACAAAGTACCTTGGCATGAGGTGGGGTTAAACCAGGCTTACCACGCAGCAGAGGTAATCACTCTACCACTGAGCCACACATGAAAATACTATTCACAATGTTCAGAATATTAAAAAGATTCGTAATTTCAAACATATCCAGAAATATGTGAATATCCTTAGAATATGCACTAATCTTCAAGATTTGCATTCCTTACGTTCATATGTATTTTTTAAAATCCTGTCCTCATCCTCGCCCTATTATTATTATTATTATTATTATTATTATTATTATTATTATTATTATTATTATTATTATTATTATTATTATTATTATTATTATTATTATAGAAGTAATATACAGTATAGAGTAGATTGACGTAGCAAAATACATTCACAACGCTCTAGTAATCTTTGCCAATCGAATATTTATTTCTTCCTGGATACTGTTACTTTCATAAACAGCTTTACGAGATATTTTTCCGTGGAAAGTGCCTTAATTGGTATTGTGATACTATCCAAGCCAATGTTCGCATCATTAGCAAATACCGTTACATAATAACAAATGACGGGATATACTGTACTGTAACACAAAAATCATTTAAAAATTTGCATCTTTTGGAAGTAATCCGTACAACTCAACACTTGGTTATTTTACATCGTTTCTCTCAACCAGACAAGGAAGTAACCTTGGCAACATTATTGTTATTCGTACCTACTTTAAATGCTTCAAGTGCTAGACTGTATGAGAGAGAAATATAAACTGCAAAATGAACAGTTATCTACATATTCGTTACAGCTGCCAATTTCCGTCCTCAATAAAACAACACAACTTGTGAATCAACAAATAAAATGATTTTTTTAAAAAAAAGTGAAATAGAAAAAAACTGAATTTCCCTTTCCTCCTCGGGAAACCAGCTGTCTCTGCATGGGTTCAGTATCCGCATTGTATTTTCAGTTATGCATGTTTAGCTTCACGCTTCTGTAACTGGTTTGTCCTTCGAATTCTACAAAAGTAACCGCACGATATTTCTCATGGCCAAAGCTCTCTTGTTAATTCTTTTAATTATAATAACCGTATCACTGTAGTTGAGGTGTTGCTTCACATTCAAAGATATCTTGCAATCATAGATATCAAAAAAAGATTTCGTGCGATTTGCGATCATTCCAGTTTCCGATCAAAACCATTATCGTTCGCATAACGACCAACTTCGATTGACAAGTTGATAAGTTTTATAAGCACAAAAGAAAAATCATTTTGTATCAATTGGTTCCTTAAATGAATCTTAAAAGTAAACGTGTTCATTAACATTTGTAGAGTATGTTTTACTTTTATGTTCATTAGAAAACAATAAAAAAATGTTCTCTAGGTTGATAAGGGACCAAAAGTTAAGGATTATGAAAACATTTGGAAGAATTCCACGTTTTTTCTTTTTCCGTCCACACACTCTTTTTCTTTTAATAGATTACTATTAGATTGTTTCTGAGAAATTGTTAATAACTTTGTTAAAATTGTAACACTGAGTTCTGCGTTCATCCATGTTTTGTACTGTTAGTTTATTTCTATTCACAGCTAAAAATAATAGAATTTGGTAGCCGTTTCAGTGATTCCCTGCTCTTCAAGAATTTCACCTAAGGAATTAGCTACAGATTAGTCGCAAAACTGGAAACTTTTGTCAACTTGTCAATGAGAGTCGATCACTAAACGCCGACCGATAAATTAAATTGGTCGTAGTCTGGAATATACTGTCAAGAACGGAGATCGAACCCGCACGAGCCAATTCATTCACTGGAAGTGTTATTTTAATCTTTAAAATGCAAAATTATATTGGTTTAAAAACACATTTTATATAGAAGTACACTTAATATGGTCAGTTAAGATTATTTAGACCACCTTTCGCATATGTTTATTAATGAGTTATTTTTTACTCATTTCACAGCATCTCGCCACTTTAACTTTCTGTAAATAGCGAATTATAAAATACCAATTCTTTTTCTTCCCTTGTTATTATTTTTTTTCAATATTTTTCATATATTACTTTTAATGAGCATATCCGGTGTGGTTTTCGAATACGCGACAAAACGTACTAGCGACAAAACGTACCACCGACAAAACGTACCACTTACCCTGAGGGATGCTTATGAAAGGTTTTCTAAAAACACTTTAAATAATGACAAGCGACAAAACGTACCACTTGCCTGGAGGGCTACTTGCGAAGAGTCTTCCAATCAGTCATCAAATAATGACAGGCGACAAAACGTACCACTTGATAGGACAGCATATAAGATAGATATATATATATCGGCCAAAATAAGGTTAAAAGTTGAACAGATTGGTGGTGAGAAAAGTACCGTTGCAAGACCAAGACTCCGACTAAGGCTAAGACTAAGACCATACCTGCAAGATTCTCGCAACACTAAGACCATATGTGCAAGATTCTCGCCAGACCAGCAAGAATCTTGCATATGCAATATTTGAATATTTGCTGATTTCCACCACACTTTATCCAGGCTTTGGACCAGGGACGGATAGGTATTATTAGAGGGGCGCGGGCGCTTTCTCCCACAAGGGCCACCAGCATCTCAATGTCACAAATCAAGTTGCACAGTTTTCTTTCTACAGTAAGTCAATAGTATTAACAATTGACTATTAAAACCTGATATTCTTTCATCAGTATATTATTCTGAATTGTTCAAAATATTATATGAAGTTCAAGGAGAACGTATACTATATTACAAAATTAGCAGATGTTTTAGTGTGCTAGTTTTTGATGCTACTGTATCTATCACTTTTGTATTCGAAATATTTTTTAATAAATCTTTTTCAATAGACATCAACATAAATGCTTTCAAATGTTCCTGAGACATGGTACTCGTTAGCCTATTTTTAATGTATTTCAGTTTATTTAAGTTTTGAAAAAATTCTTTTACATGTTACCTGAGTTACGGGCAAAGTCAATAAAAATTTGTATGCTGGAAACCTGGATAAATATTACTGCAAAATTTACAATTCTGCAAAATTAAAAAGCAGGACCTTGGACAATTTTGCAACACGTTTTGCATTCGCTTTCCTTGTAAACAAATGTATTTTCTCCTAATTCTGAATCACTTGCACCATCAGGACAGTCATTTTTTCTCGGTTGTGCTCGTCATCAAGACTGACTTTCAAGAATATCCACGTCCTTCAAAAGTCCAAGAGAATACATTTATAGTATCCTTGGAAACTTCCTAACTGAAGTTTTTCAGAAAATATGTAAGTTTATCGAAATGCACGTCTGGAAGTTCTGCTACTTGGTTGAAGTGTCTAGGGTCCAAATAATCCATAAAGTACATTGCTTCTTGAATCTTGAAGAAATGCTCGAAACTACCATGTCTAATATTGTGTTGAATGCTTCGATGCAATATCTGGTCATTGGATAGAAGCAGCTTCATCTTCATATTCACAGGAAAATCTTTGTCCATTTCTGAAGGCGAATTGTCGACAGGTCAATAGAAAGAAAAAAGAAATCACGTTCTAAGTCAGCGTTTCCCAACCTCTTTCAACTTGCGGCACAATACGGGTGTTACTTGAATTCTCGCGGCACACTTATAGATATTATTTGTAAATATAAAACACAGTGGTATTCTTTCTGTGATTATTGATCTTCTTCTCACAGAGAAGAAAGCTCGATCACTGGTTTTTTCCCCGTGGTAAATCATTACGCTTATTTTTCATTCTAATTTAAAAATAGAAAATAATTGCAATGAAATATTGGACTCAAGTTTTTAAAAATACGCTTTCTTTTTAAAAACTGTATCCAACTTTTTACTAAGAAGGAAGATCACTTAATAACGAACGAACAAACAAATCTCATTTACTTTTAAAACACAAATGTAGGTACTTTGTCATAAGGATTGAATGATATTTTAAATTTTCAAATTACGAAATAGTCTGCAACAATAAAGAAGCAATAACATAACAATGACAACAAATACTTCTTTCAACATTAGAAATGAACAGGACAGTTAGACGGTATGAAACTTAAAATAATAGATTCATAGTAGAGGTTCATAGTAATGTGAAATACAAATATATATATATTTTCCCCTACGTTTTACAATTTGATTCCTCTAAAATTAATAATTTTGTTTCGATTCCTCACGGCACACCAGCGGCCCATTCACGGCACACCAGTGTGCCGCGGCACACCGGTTGGGAAACGCTGTTCTAAGTCTTCAAATTTGTTATTGGCCCATTCTGCAAAGCTTAATGCTGCATTCTTAACGGATTCAAAATCATCTCTCTACTCTTTCACTTGGAACGGAGTAGTCTGCACCATCCAATAGGACTACACTAGCAGCACCCTCTATTTGTAGATAGTTTGACAGAGAGGTCGTCACTTGAAATATCTTAACATTTGTGCTGTCCGAGTTGTTTTGAACTTGAGAAGATCTTTTATATATCCTTTCGCTTTACACCTAGCTTTTGGTTTGATATTTTCTGTAGAAGCAATTTTCTTTATTATGGTCAACTCTATATAGAAAGCACTTTCTGGGTTCGAAAAATAACCAAACTTTTTCTGAAAAACAGTGTGTTTTCTACCATCTTGTTTCCGCAATAACTGTAAGACGCCTTTGTTAACATTTGATCTTCCAATTGTCCATTCGCTGATAAGACTCACGCATAAATATCGCACAGTCATTCAGCAGAACAATGACACAGAATCAATGCATTTTTTTGTCATATCACTATGACATGATTGAGTATATGAGCGTAACACCACACGTGTAACTAGTTTCTTAGTGGTTAAGCGGTTAGCGTATGCGCCTTTGTCGTGGGAGACCTGGGTTCGATTCCTGGCGGGAGCTCATGTGCTCCGGATTTCCCGTAATCAGTATGTCCCGTCTCATATAGCCTCGCTGCTAAAAGGGCCGTTAAACTCAACAACTGAATCACAGTGTAACTGATGATAGGTAAATTTTTAAAAAATCCGAATATTGTCCTTGCATGTTACTTGAGCCATCGATTGAATTTCCAATACACTTCTTAATATCAAGGTTCAACTTCTGCAGAATTTCCAGCAGTAAACCGCAAGGACACTGGCCTGTGGTAGATATACATTTTACAATGACAACAATACTTTGTTTAACAACCATTTTAACAACTTACCGTCAAACAACAGAGCACTGGCCTGAAACTAGTATATCTTGAGTAGTGTCTAATAGAACAGAAAATATTGAAGCTTGAGAGACTTCTTTCGAAATATCTTCTCTGATAAGTGTGTTGATAGCATTGAAAACAAAATTCACCGTGTTTAGTAAAAGTTATGCGACCACTATCCTGCTTACTTCCTCGTATATGACTCTTCTCGGTGACCTTATCTAAATTACTTTTAAGCGGAAGATCAAATTTGCTTAAGAAAGGAATAATACCCAAAAAGTTTCCATGATCTATAGCTGTGTCTTTCAGTTTATAGGCTGCTACATTTCCTCTGTAAATGAGCCCTCTTTTACCAATGAATTTCTACACTTTGACAACTCGATACATTACTTGTCTGTTCTTCTCAACCTTATACTGCCGTTGTTTTACCTGTTCATGAGGAAGTAGTTTCTTAACATTATGTTCTCTTTTGTTAGATATGTAAGCACCCACATTGGTCTAATATATTTTGGAAGACTCGTATTCTCTTACTCGCTGATAAACGTGTTTAATGTTACATTTGTCACGTACAGAGCCTTTAAGAGAAGTTTGTTCGATCTGGAGAATAATCTGTGAACACGCTGAAAAAAAATACTTGAAGTGGTACGTTTTGTCGCGGATTAAATATCCGAAATGTTTTAATTAGTCCAAGACAGGTTGTAAATTATATAAGTGGTACGTTTTGTCGTGGAGTAAATATCAGAAATGCTTTAATTAATCCATGACAGGTTGTCATTTATGACAGGTCGTCAAAAGTGGTACGTTTTGTCGCGAAAATTCAAGTGGTACGTTTTGTCGCTGGTACGTTTTGTCGGGACACCGTGGTTTTCACCCATAATTCCATATCCAAACTTTTCTCTCTGACGTCATGTTCCATCACTTTCTTTCAGTTCTTTTTCTGTATTTCTTTTTTCCTCAATTTTCATCATCATTACCTCTCTTAGCATGCAGTCCTCGTCCCTCGCTTTTTATTTTACTTCAGGTTTGTCCTTATTCATTCACTCCTTATTATGTCCTGCTGGTTACTATACTCGTCCAACTTACATTGTAGCATTCACAATTCCATCACTCTCAGTCTATTCAGGATTGTTGCATTCAAATGCATTATTATATACTCCAATGCATCATTGATAGACTGACTGCAGACTGCTCAAATGTTCACTTCAACTTAACTGAGGCCTTCTTATCGCAAAGAGCTCTAGTCATGTTCTTTAAGCTTGTCCATCCTGCTTGTATTTGATTATTAACTTTTTCACACGAATGCCACTAACTTTCTACTTAATCTTCGCTTATATATTATTCTTGCATTTATGTTTTAATACAACGTACTAATATTTTTTTTATCTTTTTTTATTTAAAAGTAATTGAGACGAGAACGAAGGACAAAGTAGGCCTGCATCGCAAGTAATAGAGAAGCACAAGTAGCTTCATCGTGATTCTCATTCTAACTGTAAGCATGATGATTTCGAAGATGTGTCGAATCGAAAACTATCAAAATGTCAAAAACATAACGTCGAAAATAATCGGAAATTATAAAAATATTGAATATCAATGTACCGAAAGATATTGAAATGTCGAAGCATACTGTAATATTGGGTAACCGAAAATATCAATACATCGATGTTTTTGATATCGCTATCTGAAAATATCGATCATTCGATCGTTCTATCAAAACATTGCACAATCCTAAGGAGATTTAGTAGTTAATGTAGAACTTAAAACAATTATTATTGGGAATTAAATATGCAGAGAAGCAGCGAAACGAAAGTGAACTCTTGGTCCCAAAGCACTTGTAAAACGAGGTCCTGGGTTCGCAAAATCTGCTTATAGCTTGTAAGTTCCCATGCGCCAATCCTACAAGGATTATTTGCAAAGGAGAGAATTCTTGGTTCTTTGGACCTAGCCCTCGCAAGAGACTATCTACTAAACTAGGAGATCGAAACAAAAATGATCCATAAACGAACACTAATAGCATTATGTCCGTGCGTTGGCTATCTAGAAGCGAAGGGGAAGTGTATCGCTTTGAGCGAATGGGAATTAGTAGATATGTAGATTGTCAATGACTTTCTTATCTATTTTTCTTTTTATCTTGAATACTGCTTTCTAGTTGCGTCGATATTATCTATTGCTCATCCTGTGACCTCTGTTCAAACTTCTAATCATATTGTTTAAGCGTAAAACAACCTGCGCTCGTCACATTGCTTCTGTCTATAGAATACACAGGAATAAATAACACCTAATTACAGATGAGTTAAAAAAATAACATTTGTCTCCACTGACTAGGAAATAAAAGTGAGAGATCGGCTCTGAGATAGTAGCATTTTTTTTTATTTTTTTATTTTTTAAATTGTAGTCATATTCTTAAATGATATATGACACAGGATTTTGGCTGCCAACAAGACGAGCCGATACAGAATTTGCTGATGAGAGAGCTCTTCCAATAGAAACAGACATATTTTCCGAGACGAGATATCACTTTACGAGACTGTTTTGAGACGAGATTTCAAGTCTCGTCTTGTAAGCAAGTCTAGACGGGAACTACCAGTAGAAAGTCCCCTTCACCTCTAAATGCATGCTTACCCTTTAAGTATATTTTCACGGGAAGGAAGAAATGGTAATTTGGAGATGGTGCCAAGTCGAGCGACTATGGTGGGTGTTGAAGGAGACTGAAGTCACACTCATGAAGTTACATTAGTTTCTTGCGAGCAGTTTTGCAAAAAGTGCTTTGTATTGAAAATAAAGAATACCTTGTGTCACTAGATAAAGGGAAAAGTGGTGGATTAGAATTGAACATCCCTTTTTATTAGACTTCCAAACTAAGCTATGTATAAGTAATGGAAATCTTATAGAACGCTACGCCAGTTAGTTTGTCAACATATATTAGAGCAAAAATGGTAATAGACAGTGTGAAACGGACTTCTGATATGGAGTCAATATCCCGAGAATAGTTTCAATCTCTGTCCTCGTCTATTCATTGCAACCAAAAATGGTAAAAGTCTACCATTTTCGGTTTAATTTTGATTATAATAGAGCAAAAACGGTAATATTTGTATATATTAAGAAACGATTTTTCATGTGGATTTACTATTCCAAGAATTAGGCCCCATCAGTCCCCCCCCCCAATTACTCTACTGAAACCGAAAGTATTTGAAATCTACCATTTCTAGTTTTAATATTGAGCCTCAGAATAAAAATGATATTTTAAAAAAGATAGGAATGGTTTGTGATTAATTTAAAGTTCCAAGAGTAGTTTTACTTCAGTTCTTAACCCTGTATTCAAGCCGTAAGTAGAACAAATCTACAATTTTCGGTTTCAATGTTTGCCTATCTCAACTGTGAAATGAATTCAAACGTGAACAGTCGTTCCTCGTTTGACAAGCAGCGTCAGGGGCTACTACCATGAAGTACTTCATAGGCTAGTTGAAAACTCACGAAATCCCGAAAGATGATCATGGCACATCATTGACTGACACAGCGAAACATTGCAAGATATGTAAGTATTTCCGGGAAAGCGTGCATGTCGTTCTTCTGTAAAGTCCCCAAACTTCCCGCACTTCTGAAAAGAGATATGATCTGTTTCCTGAAACTCATTAGGTCTGTTTTCTGCCAGGTTCTTCTCACTGATTTTCAGTCCAGATGACAAACCATTAATATGTATTACTACTCTGAACTTGCGACAATAGATCCAGTAAAAAATTCCCGCAAGAAAGTGAAAAGGCATCCTCTATCTTCAACAGAATACCATGTCAGACTGGTAGCCAGACATTATAGCAAATTCACAATTCTATTTTCGATGTTGAACATCCTCCGTATTCACATGACTTGGCATCTTGGAATTGTCATCTATTCTTGCCACAAAGACACCTGAAGGGAAATCATTTCCCCAGTTTCGATTCTGTCATTAATGAATGGCATAAATCCACGGGGAGTAATTGTTAAAAAGACTACCGAAGTTAAAACATCGCTGGGAAATGTGTATTTATTCAAGTGCGGGAGAATAGTGTTCAATGTACACAAATTGTCAACCCAATACCTCGTCTCCTTCCTTGATCCTTTGGAGGTTTAACATTTTGTCTGAACCAAATATATTCTTACAAATAGACCTACAGCATACAAACTTGTGATTTTATTAAAAAAAAAAAAAAAAAAAAAAAAAAAAACTACTGCTCATGTTAGTAAAACGTGCCCACAGAAGGGGATTACGAGAAAAATCACCTCAAAGTTAGGATATAGGTGACTAATTTTTTTTAAAAAATATCAAAACTTGGATTTTTTATGACTCCATGGATATATATATGTTTAAAAATACTTCCATCGGATTCAGTGTTCTCAAATTAGTATGAGAAGTGCAATTATATATGTATCCAAGCCTGGGCAGTTTTCTATCATTGGCAGTAACGGCACTTCTTTTGAATTTTAATTTCTTTAATTACCCTCCATAATTCAATAGACCTTGGAAGCGTTGGTATTAAGCGAAGAAAAGTTAATAATATAATAAATTTCTCTCAATTTTAAAACTATTTTTTATTGCATTTGTATTTTATTTCATTCAATCTTCTTGAAGTAGAGTGTCGGAAACAAAAAAGAAAGTTAAGAAAATTGCTTAATTGTTTTAAAGTGTTTTTGAGTGTGTGTTCTAAAGTTTTCTCTTTCATTTAGTTTAGAGTTATTCTTAAGTTTTTCTCTTTCGTCTTATCTCTCACGTAAATTCTTAATAGTATGCTTAATTTTATCATTAAGATGTAACGTTAACTTATTATTGAAACAGACGTCAGTTTTCGATAGATTTTCTTATTTCTGTTGGAAAAGTCAGACTGAACACGAAAATCGATAAGATGTCTATTAGGTTCTCAGAAAACTGTCACGAAATTTAATATTTGAACGAAAATCCCTTGCATATAGACTAAAAGACCAAAATAATTTCACATAACCATTCTCTCTCTCTTTCTCTCGATGTCGGGAATATATCAGTCATATTTTGTCATATTTTTCCGGAAGTTAAAACTCCAGTAAAACTAAAATTAATTTCCACTGAGACATTATTCGAAGTAATTAAAACCCACTTTAAGAAGTTCATACAACGTAAAATAACATTTTAGTTTTATCTTACGAAGCTTTTATTATGTAGATAATAACTCTTTCTCGTTTTTTTCCCCTTAGGTACCTTTGGCTTTCAAGTAGACTTGCAATAACAAGTAGAAATGTCATGTGTACACCACATGAAGCGGATTGGTTAGGATATTGAAAGTAACTGAATGATATGCAAGCAACCTGACGTGTAGGTACACTTGGGTTGCATACCATTGATGCGAAGAAAAGGTTCTTATGATTATCCTACTGGCTAGTTGTATGATAATACTATTATGAAGGAGTGTCTCTCTCCTTTGTGCAGAGAAAGCGTTAGTTTACCGATCTTCCGAACTTTTGGAAGATTTTTGACGATCATAGTTGCCAACTTTTACTGTATTTGGTGGTGGATCACTTTTAGCACCAAGAGATAGCAAATTCTCCAAAGCATTGGCAAATTTCTGACAAAGCAATTGGTAACTACGCCAAGACTTCTCTGTTGAACTAGTACTCTTTCTTACATATGTATGTATGAGTGGGATAAGTAAAACTGCCGGAGTGTAGATTTTTCAGAATTTGATTTAACCTTTTCAGAACGGATAGGAATTTCGAGGAAATCGTAGACCTTTACGTTGGCGGCCCTAGTACCCCTTCTAATTGTCACAGGGACAAGAACAATACCTCGTTATAAAGCTTATGGAACACAAACTGTAACGAGCTAACTTTTGTGCCCCCTGTGCCAAACCCGTAGAAGAAGATTTTTTTAAATGAGAATTTATTTTGTTTTTGGAAATTTGGCTGGCAACACTGTTACTTGTCGTACGCAGGAAAAGAACATTTTCACGAGTACGCCAGACATTGGGTACAATCATATAAAAAATGAAAGGCGACAAGTTCAATATCAAGTTCCGAACGTGTTTCCTACGAAAATCACCCTGTGCATTTTTTTTTTCGAAATATATTTTGGTCTATCCTAAATTGGCAGCCTTAGCGGTGCCCCTAATAGGCACAGAGATATAATCCATACCTCGTTGGAAATCTTCTGAGACACAGATATCAACGAGGTAACCTTTGTGCCTTCGTGCCCAAGCCGTGTCCAACCCGTAAAAAAAAAAAAGAAAAAGAAAATTAAAAAATTGAAAAAAAAAAAAAACATTTTTTCGAAGTTCGTGGGACTATGGCAACACTGTTATTTGTCGTATGCAAAAAAAAAAAAAATCTATAGTTTTCCCATATGCGCCAGACATTAGTAACCATTGTACAAAAAAAGGGCGAATAACAACGGAGCAAAAAATTCGGAATATCATACCTACGTGAACCATCCTGTATATTTTTCGATGGAGTGTCGTCTACCCTGACGTTGGCACCCCTTGTGACGCCCCTAATCGTCACAGAACTATGAGCTAACCTCATTGCAAAGCACAAGGGACACAGATTCCAACAAGGTAACTTTTGTGACCCTCTTGCGTACGACAAATAACAGTGTTGCCATTGCCGCACAAATTTCGAAAAAGTTTATTTTTTCAAGACTTCTTTGACTTTCTTCTTCTTCTTCTTTTAGGGGTTGAGCACGGGGAACACAAAAGTTACCTCGTTGCAATTTGTGTCTTATAAGCTTTCCAACGAGGTATGGCTTATATCTCTTTGACAATTAGGACAAATTTTCCCCATCCCAAGTGCTGAGGGGGAGGGGAAACTAAAATCATCCAAATTTACGCCCCTACCCTCCCGTTGTGGGATCCCCGATGTAAATAAAGTGCACACCGTTGGAAAGTTTCATCCTTTCTGAAGAGATAGACACCTAAATCATCTTTCTAGGTTAATTAGGATCCAAGCTGTGGAGGTTTATACTGCTTGCTGTCTCAACCCTTGAGCCGTTCGTCCTGAAAAGGTTAAATCTGTCAGTAATAATTTTCTATTTTCACTTCATCTAGTGCTTTCACGTAACTTAACCCCCGTTTCAATAAAGCACCAAGCACTACATTCCAGCCTCTAGAAAATAAGTTTTAATGCTGTGCTGTACTG
This sequence comes from Thermobia domestica, assembly GCF_964235325.1. NCBI lineage: Eukaryota > Metazoa > Arthropoda > Insecta > Zygentoma > Lepismatidae > Thermobia > Thermobia domestica. Next base: position 81,421 of record NW_027656145.1, read on the forward strand.
CTAAAATGTGCTGTATCAAATTAGGTATTTAGCATTTTCTTGACTGTTTTGTAATCGGTTCAGTGGAAAAATCAAACAAAAGATTAACAAATCAAAATAATTCATGGATAGCACAACTAAATACACAAGTAAGTATGACGTAATTATTAAAGAATTTCTCGTAACAGAGCGCTGACAAAAGCGAACGTGTCTGGAGAAAAGGCTGTGGGACAAAGTTGAGCAGTCAAGCAAACCAAACGACGCCAAAATGTTGGTTCTATACCACAAAACTGTTGACGTCCTTCATACAAGTCAAAGAAAGATATTAAAAGATGGGGAACGCAAAACTAAACAAATATAAAGTACTAATTTCAATCAAGATTTAAAAGAACGATTATTCTCATTATACTGGAAAACGGCAAGGTCATGACAAACAAGTTCTTTGTTTGTCCAGTGACCACAATGGAAAAAGGGAAACCACATAAAGTGTATCGCTCAACGTTATAGTCAATAATTTCATTGGAAATAACAAAAGATTCGTGTAAATTCCCACTGTAACTAATAAGTTATTTTCATCAAACAATAAATTCTTATTCCAGCACAAAAATTGTTAAATAAATTTTAAATTAAGAAAGGTCATGAATATAGCGAACATCTACACATACAATAGACATGGCAAGGCCTTTTTAAAAGAAAGACTCACATTTTAAAAGAATAAAACTGTATCCCAAATTTATGCAGTCACCAATTGCATGCTAGCCAATACCTCCCTGTGTTGCCAAATGTGCTGTTGGAGGTTAAGCTTACGAGAGAATATATCGAGCTAGGATCTGCTAAATTCTGGATACCTTATTGTTGTTTTTTGAATAGCTCATGTATCTCAATCTAATGGCATATAATATTCATCCTCAATGTATGTCGTTAAAGAAACAGACAAAAAAAATGTTAATGAACTTTCGACATAAATTCTTGAGATCAGGTAACATTGTATATACCTTTGTGATCAAGTATCTTGTTTCAGTACCTTCATTGTGGGTACCCTTGATTAGAAACAAAGAAACGAATATACAGATTACTTTTTACTTCGATCTTGTGCAACTGTAATATTTTTAAGAACTATTTTTCTCCCACGTCTTCAACTAAGGATAAACCACTAACCCGTTCATGAATAGGAGACATATTTGTCGTGTTCCTTGAAACTGACCCAAAATTGCTCTGAGCTATTTGAAATGTTTCAATTTTCGTCTGTTGAATGTTAAAGATACAGGGACTACTGAATTTAATTATAAATTAATATAAATAAATTTCCCTGTAATAGTTTTGTAATCAGTCTCTGGTTTTGTATGAACTTTAGCAGCTACTAATCGATATGCGAAGCATGTAGTATAGCCATACACAAACATTACAATTGCTAAAACTATGCAGAAGAATAAAAAAAAATAAATAAATAAATAAATAAAAACTTGTCATAGGTAGAACTGTTTATGGTTATTTCGATATCTGGATAGTATTATTAATGATGATATGAAGTGTGAACGTGAAATAGAGCAAGGATAGGAATGGCAAAAGAAGCCTTTAGGAGGAAGAAAGTATTATTTTGTGGAACCTTGAATATAGAGTTGAGAAAAAGACTCATAAAGTGCTTTGTGTGGAGTTTGATACTGTATGGGTCAAAAACACGGACATTACACAAAACTGATTTAAAAAAGACCGTTTTCGAAATAGGGTGTTTAGAAGAATGGAGGTAATTAGCTGGGTCGAGCGCAAAACAAATGAGAGGAAATGCTGGGGGAAAAAGAACAATTTTAGATATTATTAAGGAGAACAGAAACTGTTTGGAACATTGGTTAAGAAGGAACTATATCATGAGGAACGTTTTAGAGAGAAGAGATAGAGGGGAGAAGGAAACTAAAATTAATGGGCGACATCAAAACAGATAAATCATACGTGAAGAAGAGATTAGCGGAAGACCGTGGAGCATGAAAGCTTCTAGTTGCAGCAAGTGACCTGCCAATAATGGCAGAATACCTATTATGTTGTTTTTTTTAATCCCTTATTGACCATAGAGACATATCTTTCGCAGATCATAACTAGGTAATCTTTGAAGTGATCAACTTACGATACAATCTTTGGAATTTACATATCATTCTTAGGTTATACAACTCAAAAAATACATTTTTCTTCTTCCCTACAATTCTTATGGTCCTGAAAAGGCACTGAACGAAAATTTTAAGAATCGAATGATTTCGACAACCAATCTAACAAGTTCGTTGCCATTCGTAAACCAGTATAGCTGTATGTCATAAAATGGCCGAAGAATATGTATGTATTATTTATTTGTCTCGGAAATGCCAGATGAAGAAATTTAAGAAACACGAACGAATTTCATAAACAGTATTTGAGCTTGAGAAAAGTTTCCTAGTGCAATGAAGTCGTGACCCTTTATTAAAACTTAATAGTTTAAGGTGATCTTACAAAAAGTCAGTTGAATTACTTTCCTTTATATCGATTATGGTCAATTTAGAATAAAAAGTCCTATTTCAACAATTTAAGCAATAAGAATTAATTTCGTGTCTTCCATCTTAATGAAATGATGAGCAAAAAGGAAACTGTTGCAGATAATATACTTTGTTCTGTCTTGTCTGAATGTTCTAACCCAAGACAGTTTCTAGGCCATTTAACCTAACCTAGGGATCAGTAAGCTAGTAAAACAGGAGTAGAATTCAAGTTTCTTTCCCTTCTGAATCATAAATATATGTGGAAATCTGGAAATTTAGGAGCTGGATAAGAGGGATAGATTGAGTAGAATTAGGGGCACCACACATAAAAACAGAGTAATTATATAGATAATTATATTTCTCGATATAAGAGCGCTTCTATTTCCTATTGTAGCAAAAGACCAGAGCCTTGAAAGACGAACCTATACATATTGGAATTTATTATCAATGTACAGTCAGAAACAATACTAAGTAGAGATTGGAGCTATCATTTCTTATACCTCCAACCTTTATTTAATATTGTTTCTGTGTAAGAGAAGAACAGAATATTTCAGTGAAATTCTTCCAATGAAAACAATGTATTTTTAGTTTCAAGACAAAATATCTTCCTGCTTTTATTTGCAATGTAAGCAAGAATTCGTTGAACAAAACATTTGTTTCAAATAAAAAATGGTAATAAAACAGACGGGCTTACAGCTGGAATATAATGTGCTATTTATTTACCAATAAGGAAGTATTGTGTAGTTCTTAAAATGTATGTTATATTTTTTCACTTGTCATTTTTACAATCTGTTTTAAAATCGCATTCGCTCAATACATCAAGCCGAAAAAATGAATGAGCAATCTTTCCTATTCCTTTGTTCTCAATATAAGTCAATACTATGCTCTTTTGAAAGAAAGTGAAAGAGAAACCTTTCTGCTCTTAACACTTCAGTTTTTAATCTTCAAAACGTAACAAACGACTCATTAGCTTGTGTCTAAAGATTATCCAAATAATACAATATCTCATTTACTTCCTGTTATGTGCCAGTGGCAGTTTTCCTTCTTTCTTTTTTAACTCACGCGCGTAATTATGTGATTGTTACAAAAATAGAATCTGAAGTCACAAACAAGTAGCCTCATGAGTCACTTCACTACTTTATGGATATCTTTTTCAAGAAAACTATTAATATTGAGTCATTTGCAAGTATTCTTAACCATACGAAATAAGTAGGAAAGTCAACAGAAACAAATTGTTAAAGTTCTGGCGGAGAAAATAGAAAACGCCTATAAATGTAAAAGGGAAAAGTTGGGAAGTATCATTATTCATAAGAATGGTTAGAAATAAAGGAGCCCAACAATACACGATAATAAATCTTAAACATGAACATAAGACATATTAGGTAGTTTCTGCCTAACGCAACATTACCATTTACCATATACTAAGTAATTCATACTATACATCGCTTTGCAAATTTGTGTAAACATAGTTTTCAATCACCAACAAGAGAACATTTAACAAATTAACTTTATAATCAAAATAATAGATATTCTGTCATTTCCGGCAGGTCTCACCTTTACATCTTGTCTCGTGGATAGCACTTTAACTATGAGAGGAAATGATCGAGTGTCACGTGAAGACTTCTATTATGTAACAAGATAATCAGCTTAAAAGTATTGTCATATTGATTCAATTCGAAGAAGTCGAGCTAATCAAATATCCCCTGTTTATGAAAGTAACAGAAGTTGGATTGATTTAATATTACATGGAGAACTATGTAAACTAGATGAGATTTTTCTGGTAAGTATTTAGAAAGACGGAAACTGCATTTTGTTCATATCATCCTCCAAACAGGTGGAACAAAAAACGAAGTGTCATGAAAAATATTAAAAAGATTATAAAGTTCTGTTTTCCAATATGTAAATACTTGTATTACCATTAATACACTATTTATAAGAATTCGAACTTTTATTCGAAATACGATATCTAAGTATCAAACACAACGAAAAAGGCTAAGCAATGGACAAAATTTTCAAAGGATTTCGAAAATTCTAGTTGGTGTATGTATTGCGTGCATATATACAAAATGTTTGTTTTCTAATGCATGCAATCATTATAAATAGTGCAATACTACCAGTCGAGGTGGTCATGTAATCAACTCCTCTGCTGGACACACTTTCTTGTGTGTAGTAGTGGTCGCAATTCAGTGAGCACTCATTGTATGTTTTCACAGAAAACCTAAGAACTAAATACCCTTTTCCTATGTAACTGCGATGCAAAAGTGTCTCTATTATTCAAACTGAAAGTGTCCCTATGTTATATCAAAAATATATGAACCCTATGATTGAAGATAGTGAGCCTGAGCCCGCGTCCGTCTGCAAAATGGGCACCTCTACCCCGCCCTCCAACCATTTCCACCCTCACATACCCAACTGGACATTGTCCTCCCAATTCCAATCACCTTTACCCTCCAATTCAAGGAGAGCTCCTTCGTGGTTAAGCGGTTAGCATATGCGACTTTTGCGTGGGAGAGCCGGGTTCGATTCTCGGCGGGAGTTCATGTAGTTCGGATTCCACGTTAATCAGTAGGTCCCATCTGCTGAAAGAGACGTTAAACTCAAAATCAACTCAACTCCAATTCAAGGAACGGACATTTCAGTTGTGTGTAGTAAAACAAAGCATTTAAGATTTTTACTGCATATAAGGAAGGCGGACGCACTTGACACATCACTAATTGTAACAGATATCCGTAAAATGTGTTTTCGTGTTATTACGGTGTGCATTTTGTATATGATTTAGATACATAAACGTGTTACTGGAACACAAAAGGGATGAACATCCTCTTCTAAATATTCTTTCCTTTCTGAAAAAAAATCTTCCATTGTTTTGATTTTTCTTTCTTCTCAAATAATGAAAAACCAATGTGAAGCAATGGAAGAAGAAACAACAAACGAACAACAATAATAATATAACGGAAGCTTTCCATTATGTTTCAGCATTTTCTAATTATTTTACTGCAGGAAGCTAAATTTTCACAAAGCATCAAACTAAACGATTTCTGGTGAAATTCATCTTAACACCACCGGAAGTTCTTTCTTCATTACCAACAACATATCTTTGTTAAGGTTCACTAGTGTATGATTTATTACTTCGATACAAGAATTACATTAATGAACATTTTTTAATGCCTAGCTAAATCTAACATAATAAATATCTTAGGGATATTTTACTTTTACCTATAACATATTTTCATTACACGTTTTCTTTCATTTGTCTAATACACCGTACTTCGCGGCTTATCGTACATTGATAGCAGATCACCGAGTATGTTGTCTCTACACATAGCTCTCCCCTACGCGGGAAGTCCTTAACATCGGCCAGAAATAACAAATTATTCTTAAAAGTACGATGTACCATATGCGCCGACTATATGGGTGATCCGAGGCTCAAGCATCCATTGGAGATTTTTGAATCTCAGCACCCATTGGATTTTTTTATTATTTTTTTTCCGTTAGAAAAATCTCAAAATTAGTCTTCCATGTGAAAGAAAAAAAATAGTGCATGTAACCTTAGGTTTGATTTCAGGTATAGTCCAGTAAATGGAACTGAAAAATTAGGCGAATCCGGGGAAAAAATCATACAAGAAAGAAACTTTGCAGAAATTTTCCTTATGATGCCCTGATCATTATATCTAAGGTTCCCAAAAATTCATGCTATGCCTGGGCACTACAGTATCTTTGAAAATAGCGAATTTTACTGAAGATTTACAAAATGTGTCCCACAACTTTGTTGCAAATTGACGTATTGTCGTGAAACTTCCAGCACATCAAACCAAAGTAAATATAAAATCTTATGATGATAATAATAGCTTTATTGCCATATTTCTTTTTAAAAAGTGAAAAATAATTAAATTTTTGGAACATACGAAATATAATATTATCTACGATTCAATAGATAACCTAACAGATAGGTAGAAAATTGTCCTTTGGTTCCAAAATGAAAAATCGTGAGAAAGATATAATGCTTTTTTTTTTTTCTGAAAATAAACGAATATTCTTTCCGAATTGCATAACCACATGTAAAAACTTGAGTTGTCAAAATTTGTTACAACATCCGTTATATTTAAAATTGTTCTTGACAAAAATTTCGCTGATCCCATCAGAATTGCATAAAGAAACTGAAACTTAAACTGTACATATATTTGTAACTACCTATATGACGTAAATAATTATAGAGCTCCTGGCTAAGCTGTTGGCATACGCGCTTTTAGAGTGGGAGACCTGGGTTCGTTTCCCGGCGGAAGCTCCACGTTAAGCTGTGGGCCCATGTCTCATATAACCTTGCTGCTAAAAGGGAGGCTAAACTCAAAACCAAATCAAAATCAGTAAAATAATTTTAGTTTCACAATATTAAAAACATTTCGTAAAATGGTTCGAAATCCGTGTTAAATAAATTTATTACATTGAGAAATTATACCTAGGCAGAGCTTATATCTTTCCTTTCATGCATTACAAGTTTGGAATAAACTGTGCATAGATATACCACATTACATTTTGCAGTGTCATTACTTTGAAAGGATAACAATTTGCATCGTTATATATGATCAACCCTCTGTATGAACTCATATCAAATCGTAGCAGCAGCAGATAATATGAGCTACTTGTCTTAGTAAGACTATATGAGGTTCATCTCCTTATGTCTTTGTTGGAGCTATAGGATGCGTAGCGTAATGAAAGGGAGTGAGTTGGAAAGTTGCGGTAGACCATATACACGAAAATTACAATTGTTCATATGATATCTAGACATTATTTCTTTCGAGCTGTGCGTGCACATACTTTAACGGCAACCACGCTCCTATTTGTTCACACTAATAAGTGTAAGGATCTTTAAGAAGCAACTTTACAACTTGTGAGATTAATACAGGGGCTGTTTCCGAATGAACTAACGTTTGATGAAGCAGTTTTCACAGATTCCTTGAATCGTTTTGTTCAAATTTTCAAACTTCCATTCTGGCGAATGAGAGTCGAAAATCAAACAACTGCTCTTTGGTTACAGTATTTAGAGCAAGTAACTTTAATACATCAGTTCACTCGATCAGAAAGACCTGGAAATTGATCTCTTCATAATGATGTATTTCTATATGACAGGACACATCTTATATACAAAATCAGCGCATTTGAATGCACAAAAAGTGCTTGAACTGTAATATTGTCTATCTCTGAAATATTATCCAATATTTACCATCAACTGCTGTACTTTACAATCAGAAGAAGTTACTGTTATTGGCTAGAAATATGGAATGATATAGTTAACTTTAATGAAAAACCTCAAATCAACAGGTGGATTAACGCATGGATGTGACATTACTAAAAACTTATAATGAAGTGAATACTGTGTGGAAGTGTTAGCTGGAATTATTTCTTTATCGACAGATCAGGTAAAACTTAGAGATATCCAGAAGAAGCTTACATTTGAACCAATCATTAAAAGTTAGAATGTAAGAAATTATATAAGATAATAAAATTCGAACAGGTGTTCGACAAAAATTTTGCCTTTCAACAACATTATTTACTATCTCGAAGAGTAGTGAAGAAGAATTTGATTAGCGAACAGATTAATTTGAATGAAACTAGAAAGATTAATGTATTTGCTTTTCAGGTGTTGGGGTGCCGTTGTTAATTTGAGTCGAAAATTAACATGATGTCAGAATAGATAAGAGAAACTGTGAAAATAGGTTGAGGTTAAAATAAATATGAAAAAAATATTAAAGAAATGATGGCTAGTACGAACGAAGCTGTGGCAATTGTAGAAAACTCATTAAAGAAAGTAGAATAGATGGCTAGGAGGTAGAATAGAGTAGTATTATTAATGTATGTATGAAAAGTGAACGATGAATAAAAAGCAATGTGAGAAATTGTGAAATATCTTTAAGATGACTATGGTTAGAATGATGAGAAGCACACAATGTGAATCACAGAATGAAGAATTATATGAATTATTTAAATGTTGAATATTGCATTGTACGAAGCAGAAACGTGGAAATTATGAAAGAACTACCAAAAATATTGTACTTGAGTTCTCCGAAATTTGAATGTTGAGGAATATGAAAATAAACAGCCGATTGGGACGATAAATTAATAAGAAATATATAATACATAATAAATGTAAAACTATATATAATGTAAAAATAATTGAAAAGATGTTACGACATTGTTGCAGAAGAAATAGTACTTTGAGTGACGTGACAGAAGGAAAACCAGGATGATAGAGAAATATAAAATTAATGATATAATTCCTAAATTAGAACGAAATTCTCTAAAAATCATAAAATAGAGAAACTTCTACATATGTAACAAGTAACCTACAGTGATGGGAGAATATAATATCATTAATTGTACTGGTAGAGGTAGAAACTTTATCCTACCCCCTTAAGTAGCTTCTCATTTACCTCACATTTTTTTTTATCTAAATTTAGTTAGGATCTACAAGCATTCTTTGTTTTAGTCGTCTCCCTCAACTTTTACATGCCAGAGACGCCCATAATAATAAGTATTATCTTCCAACATTTAATCAGTACTAATTCAACTCATCTACATCAAATATTGCCTGACAAATGTCCATGTCCGTTATGTTGCAATATTGCTATATTATTAAAGATACAAAGAGGATACAGATATATATCATCGACCATATTTAGGATACCATAATGGAATACACTAACGTGATTATGGTTTTCACTTTGAAAGAAACGTGCCAGTAATGATATCCAGGTTAACAAACTCAGAGTTTCCTGAATATAATCCACTATCGCGGTTACTTGGAGCGTAATCCATAGAAAACTTTTGAACGTTAGTTAAATACTGTGTACTACATTGACATTTTACCCGTAAACTTAACTATTATCTCTAGCAAATGATGCCACGCGATGGGCGGAAGTATGAAACAAAAATCAGCTTCCAATTGTTAAAGAGTCCATTTTCTATACATAGAACTCATACATTATAAAAATGCTTCAATATTATTATAACATATAACGAAAAAAATGTCCAAAAGATGAAACACATTCGTACCAATTGATAAATCTCATTAACCTGAACAAAATTATACGGGTGAATATAAATCCTTAAGCATAGTTTTGGAGAATATAAGACAATCTTTTCTTGTAAACTTAATAATTGATGCTTAACATAGCCATGGCATCTACTACGCTGAAAATAACACTGAAGCATAGCCTCATAAAGTTTTTCAATGGTAACACTAGCAAGATGACAGTACACAGGGTGGCTAAGGTACAAAATCCAAAATTATAATTAATTCTTTAGAAAATAATTTTTATTTAACTACAATATGTACAAAGATGAGACATATATCATTTGATACAAAACATTGATGTGAACAAAATTAAATGCCTGAGGGTAAATTTTCGTCTGTATACATAGTTTTCAAAAAAGTCGAGAAAAAAGAAGTTTTATGACGCCAAAGATACGTCATTTGTTACTAATAATAACTACTACTTTTTAAAGCCTGCTGGAGTACTTTCTTTTAGTTTAACGTACCACGATTATACCCTTTAGGCTAAAGGAGGTGGATATTGTTTGTATATAAAACACTTTTAAGTAAGATTTGTGTCTATTGCTATTTCTCTTCTAACGGTCATATACATAGTGACACAGATACTTCTAGCATTGATGCATATACTTCTTTTTATCTTTTTTTTTAAACACAATAGTGAGTCAAATAACGGATTTTTTAAGTGCTGAACTTATAAAATTAATCTTGTCGGAGCGGAACACATCAATGTGTTTTGGAATTGCCCCGTTCCTCTTCGTTTACAAATGAATTCAGTGCTTGGGTTTGCCAGTCATCACTTTCTCTTTCTGATCTCCAATGACCCTTGACTTTTTTTTTTATAACGAAGAAACTATTTTTTGATTAGGAAATAGTTTTATTCACTTATTTATTGTTACATTGCTACTATCTCTAATGCCAATAAAATTGATATTATATGATATTCCACTCTCATTATAAAATCAATGATGACAAATACATTACAAATTTTACTAGCATCAAAATTCTCTGGAACTTTATATATTTCTCTCTCTCTCTCTCCCTATATATATATATATATATATATATATATATATATATATATATATATATATATATATATATATATATATTATATGCGCGTGCCAATGAAACAAATAACATATAGATAGAATGCTAACTGACAACGAAGCGTATATAGAAAATCTAATTACAAAAACAGGAAGAGTTTCAAAAGGAAGACTAACTTTGCATTTTGAATTTAACAAAAACAATGTTTTCAGGAAATGAACCAAGGTAATATTCTTCAGATTCAGACTAGTACTTTTTTAACCTTGAAACCAAACAGTTATATGTGATGTGTGTATGTATGTTTTAGTATTATTGATTGTGAAAAGCATCGATCAACTATATTCTTCCTTCCGTCTCGTCTCTTCAATACAGTGACGTCAAATATCCATGGTAACGGATAAACTTTGTCATGCTATGTGACATTGAGATGTCGACCTCGTTGTGATCTCTTAGGTATGGGAAAAAGTATAAAATGCAACATTCAGAAGCACAAACTAATAAAAGCTTATTGTCAGTGCTTAAATCTGTAAACAGGAGCTAATTACCGGTACGTAATTTGCGAAGAATTAAAGTGCTTGACATAGGCTACATCACCGGTTATCGTCATCTTCATAGGTATTCTTTCGTTATTGGTAGGTCAGTTGTCACACACTGAGAAACTTCCAAGTACCAGAGACTTCCACGAACCTCTTAATGTTGGTGTAGGAACTTTCTGATTCAATAAAATCCATGAACTGGGAAAATCCATTCTTCTCTTCTCCCTTTTTATCCTTCTACCATACTTTCTTTCGTATCCCTCAGGACACAGTTCCTTTTCATCCAATGTTCCAACCAATTTCTCTTCCTGTTTTTAATTACATCTAAATTGTTCTTTTCTCCCCTACTATTTCTAACACTTCATCATTCGTTTGCCGTTCGACACAACTAATTATTTTCATTCTTCTCCACACTTACATTTCGAAAACTCATTTTTCCATCGTTTTTGCGTAATGTCCATGTATCTACCCCATAGGTTACAATACTTCACACGAAATATTTTATGAGTCTTTTTCTTAGTTATTTATTCAATTATCCACAAAAGATACTTCTTCTTCCCAAATGCCTTTTTCGTCATTGCTATTCTTGCTTTTATTTCACGTTTGCACTTCATGTTCCTAGTAATATTGCTATCAGACAGGCATAATCTAAAACAGAGACATTGCACATTTTGGACACAGCATTCTTGTAACGAATAAGTATTAAAATGCTTTAGTACATTTTTTTTAAATAATTTCATTTCTTCTTGACACTGGAGAGCAACATGGAAAAAAATACTTTTATTCTTTCCTTTTTTTCTTTCTTTTTCATTTTCGTCTCTGTTGTTATAGTTTTTTGATTGATATTGGCACCTTTTCTTCACATGTCTAGATACTTGACTTGAATTGTCTTCTTTCCACTATTCCTTCCAGGGGTAAGTTTTTTTTTTTCATTTTGAATGGCAAATTAAATTACTAATCATGCTAGATCTTCCCATTTCTATGTTCCCCAAAATGCACCTATTTTCTTTAAGTTGGTTGATAAAAACAGAAGTTATCAAGAATAAGACATAACTTGGTGCAATGACCAGATACTAAATCGAAGTTGCTAAGATTTCTAAATATAATTACCATGAACTTATTTTATCTATTCAATCAATAGCTTGCACATAACATTAATATAATAGAGTATCGTAACACTGATCTAATTGCCCACTGTAATTGAAAATTCGCCATAGCAACAACCTCGCGTTAAGACACTAACAATTCTGACAACCTTCACTGAGTAATACACATCAGTTTGCTTTCTTTAAAATATATAAATTGTTAGTTCTCTGTTCTCTTCACAATCCGCACACTATTCTTCTCCAGCGCTACATTTTAAACGCCTGGAAATTTATTTTATTTTGTGTTGCTTCAAAGTGTCCAGGTTTCTGATCCACACAAAACTGCACTTCACACAAAGTTTCTTCTTGGTACATCTTTTACTGCAAGTTTTTACTAGTCACAATAATTCACGAGTTGTAAAATGACTTGTAAACTTGTTAAGATTTATGTGAGAAGAGCCCAAGGGAATAAATGGGTCGAAAAGTATAATAACAAGTTTTGACATCCTTGTCACTAATTAGAAAATATATCATAAGGAATTAGGAACAATTGTACTATGTTATGTAAAAACAAACTAACATAAGCACAATTTTATAATTTTAAGAAAACTGAGTTTGAAGTTTGATGCCTAGTCTCACAGTAACGCAACTTAAAAAAGATCTTTAGGAAGAGATATTGATGTTTTCCGCTCACTCTGTTCCTACATAACATTCTAACGTACATCACAAACTAGCCGTTGCACTTAGTTCGTTTTTGCATAACACGGTTATTGCACATGAATAGTGTTAAATATATTAACTATTCATAACAAAAAGACTTAATTACCTTGCCATGACAAAGAAGAAAAATATTACTATAACTCAATCAGAAACATGATCGATCAAAAATATTTAAAAATTCCTGTCTCCTTCTAATACTGAAAGAAATTATGTTTATATTTTTAAAAAGCAATTTCTCTTCAAGTCACATCAATATTTAATAGATTATTCAATCGTTTTTTCAAGCAAAAACTCGCTTTTTATTATTATATTCATTTATTTATTGAAGAAAGCAACCACACATTCCAACAAAATTAATTTAATAAGCCTAAATAGTAAATAACCAAGTATAATATTAATAAGTAAGTAATAGTCAATAATAATTGAAGAAGTAGAGAATATTACAGAAAATATTTATTTACAAAAGATTTTTAATGTTAAAAGTCATCCTAATAGTCTCTGGAATGCAGACAAAAGTATTTATACCGTCTACGTTCAACAACAATTTGTAAGTATATTATTATTATTATTATTATTATTATTATTATTATTATTATTATTATTATTATTATTATTATTATTATTATTATTATTATTATATTTTAATGAGGCCTTATTTTATATGCAATACTTATCGTGGATTGGGGATTAGTTCTGGGTTTGTATTACGTAGAACGGTTTAAAACACGAAAGTGTGTAGATTAGGTGTATCTAGGACAAATTTTGAATTCATAATCATGAGGAATTGATAAGATCCAGTCTGTTTATTATGGATTTTCTCCATTTTCTTTACATATTTGCAATTTTGCATGTGCAGCTATTGATTTTGTTTCTTCTCCTAGTCTGGGAAGATTAAGCGTATTATTTCTGCATCACTAGATAAATAAGTTATGACGTCATTGACACGGATGTAGGGAAAGGATAGGATATATTAAGTTGCAGTATTCGACTAATTTTTCATTAACGAATAATAAACAAAAGATACTTGTCATAAAAAAAATGTTGAATGTATCTAGCGCCGTATTATTATTTCTTTGTATATATATATATATATATATATATATATATATATATATATATATATATATATATATATATATATATATATATCAATTTTAACAATGACACGATAGTATCAACAGTTTTAATATGGGTGTTGGCTCAGGTTTACTCGGTCACAAATCCAAGAAATTTATCAGTGTAGGTAAAACCATACCATATTACCTTATTTCTGTTCAATTGGGAAACTAAAACTGTTAAAAGTACCCTAATACGCTACTGCATAGTCATATATAGATAAATTGTTCTGCTGTGTGTGTGTGTGGTGATTTCACCATCATAGTGCCATAAAATCAATTTTTGCAGTCTAGAGCAGCGTTTCCCAACCGGTGTGCCGCGAATGGGTCGCTGGTGTGCCGCGAGGAAATTGAAACAAAATTATTAGACTAATTCTATTACAATGAAATTGCAAGACATTGAGTCTCACGTTATATTTATGAGGAAAAATGTATATCTGTGTTTCACATTACTATGAACCTCTACTATGAATCTACAATTTTGTTTCATACTCTGTTAATATTCTGTACATTTTTTTTTGTTGCAGATTATTTCGTAACTTGAAATTTTAAAATATCATTCAGTCCTTTCGACAAAACAAACATGGATACAAATATGACCTACATTTGTGTTTTAAAAGTACAAGAGATTTGTTTCTTTGTTCTTTAATGATCTTTCTTCTTAATGAAAGTTTGGATACAGTTTTCGAAAAAGAAAGCGTATTTTTAAAAACTTGAGTGCTATACTTCATTGTAATTGTTTTCTATTTTTAAATTAGAATGAAAAATAAGCATAATGATTTACATCGGAGGAAAACAAGTGATCCATCTTTCATCTCTGCGAAAAGGACATCAGTAATCACAGAAAAAAATTACCACGGTATTTTACATTTACAAATAATAATAATAATAATAATAATAATAATAATAATAATAATAATAATAATAATAATAATAATATATGAGTGTGCCGCGAGAATTCAAGTTACACCTGTAGTGTGCCGCAAGTTGAAAAAGGTTGGGAAACGCTGGTCTACAGTATATCTACTAGTTAGTGGGGGACAATATCGTTTCCTCAAACATCCCCATTTCCTCTCCCATTCAGGCCCGTAGCCAGCCCAAAAATGTAGGAGGAGCGGTAGAAGTTAGGGGGGGGGGGCGATCCAACCCTATTATACTTCATTTGCAAGCCTACCGTGAAAATTTGAGGGAGAACAATAAAAATTCAAGGGGTTGGTCCTTGGTGGATACGGGCCTGCTCCCAGTCTCCTAATTTCTCGTATGATCATTCGCTTTCATTAACCATCCCTAAAGTGCATTATCATTGGATGCTTAACTAAATATTTAATTTATTTCCATTATGGAAAACAAAATTAAGAATGAACATTTTAAACAGAACACGAATCTAATGCCACACATAGGATTAAGATTAGGTTTTAGATTTCTGAACTTCCGGCATTTAGGCCATATTAGCCCGTCACGTATGTGGGATGACATGGAAAGGAAAGGAAAGGGAATTAAGAATTAAAGTTGTTTTCTAAATAGCTGCAGTATTTTTATTCCTAGGTGGTCCTGAACTTGTTGAATATCCAGTATACCTAATTATGCTATAATAGAAAACAACTTTACGATAATAAAATATTCTTAAGAGTCTTCATCCCGGCGAAATTAAAATACCGCTAATTTTACAGTAATTATGTGATATCTTCAAATAGATAAAAGATAATCGAAATATGGAAGAAGAGCGCCCTAGACAATATTATTTTACATTAGAAACCGTTATCACGACTCACTTATCTGCTTTCGATTTCGAGCCATTTTGAAAATCGGCATTTATTTTCGCGTTTCTAAACAGCTGAAAACGGAAAGCCACTAGGTGACTTGTGATAACGGTACCTCACGCAAAATAATATTGTCTAGGGCGCTCTTGTTCCATATTTCAATTATCTTTTATCTATTTGAAGATATCACATAATTACTGTAAAATTAGCGGTATTTTAATTTCGCCGGGATGAAGACTCTTAAGGAAGGAAGGAAGCAACCTGGGATCTCTGTGTTAGATACCATTTCGGGATTTGTCTGGTGTGAATGAGGAAAAGCCAAGAAAACGTCACTGAGGATGGCTGGCCCGAAAAAAAACTTTTACACTTTTTCGACCAAGTGCTAATGCCAAACTTACAGAAAACATTATAAGCAGCAACTTAACTCCGAAGACTTATCTTTCTGCTACAATAAGTACCTTTTGCAACCTCACCGCTCTACTTGTAATGAATTCAAGGAGAATGTTTTCTCTGTGTGAATGTTTATACAAAAAATAGCGAAGTGAATAGAGTAGACTCCTGGCATTGTTTATGTCCTATTTTTCGCTTCGTTTTTATTTGTTGTTCAGAAAGACAATTGACAATTATTTCTTTTCGCTATTTTGGGCAGACGCTGTACCTTAACGGTGAACGGCACGACAAAAAAATTAGTGACATGAATAAGCGTAATCATTCTGAAGCGTGAAAACTGAATCACGACTTCCCGCGCACTGTGGTGTAAGTTTAGGTAACTCTTATGTTCTAACTGAAATAATTTTATTTGCAAGAGTTCATGTAATAATTTCTTAGTAATATATTATCACCGCACTGGAGGAAACAGGGGGTGGAATCAGTGGCGGATCCAGCCCGGGGCCGGAGAGGGTGCAGTTTTTTTAGAACAAAAATAATTTAACCTATTATTTATACATTTTCGAAAGTTTATAGTAAACTCATGATATACCTATCATAGTCTGGGTTCTGGCTGCCCCCTGTCAGTTTTTAGCTTCCAGATCCGCCACTGGATGGGGTTGGTTGGTTAGAATTGAGTGTCCGCTTTTAGCACCAAGTTTTATATGTTTTATATGTCCTGCAGTTTAAGGTGGAATCCAAACTACCGTACTGCGTTCAAATGTCAAGGTTCTCTTACCGGGAATTGAACCAGGGATCTTGTGTTCCAAAGACGCGTGCGCTAGCCACTAGACCAACTTGGACGGCTAGGGGTGGAATGGCATAGGAAAGAACGGTAACGGATTGGTTTCTGTATTTCTGATCACTGTAAATACAGGACGCGTTATCAAGTAATAAACAAAAGCTGAAATTTACCATATATTTTAAAGCCAAATAGTAAGTTGTCATCCTTTGATCCCCATTTCCCCTCGAGTCGAAAATTGAAAAAAAAAAAAAAAAAAAAAAGAGCTTCGTATGTGATTAAGATCTGTTGAAAATCTATGTACAAAATTCGGTGGCTCTAGGTGACTCCTTTCTATGCGAATATCTGATGACAGAAATATACACACGGTTCTTTTAAACATTAATAAGAATTGAAAATATTTCACATTTTTCCTATACGTTAGTAAGGATTGGAAGTATTTCACATCTTCACTATACATTAGTAGGGATTGAAAGTATTTCACATCTTCACTATACACTATAAAAGAACGTGAATGCTAGACACTGCTGAGGAGTGTGGGGGATGATGCTTCGCTCTATCTCTAGTACCAATTTCAGAATTCGAATTCGAGATGGAAATAGATCAAGATAACGGAATAATCACAAAATGTAATGTTATGGGTCTTCTACAATAGTAAAACTACTACCCTCCTTGACATGACTTTAAAATTTGAACTGCCTGTACTAGTAATCAAATACAGAATAAATACTCGTATGCGTGCTGTGCAACCTTCATGTAGAACAGGAAAATAGAGTGTAACATACAGGACTTTTACTTCGTTTCTGCGCTTTCCCCTCCTCAGGTTGGATTTGGGAGATATCCTGTCAAAATGTTCTTGCATGATGGTTTATTAACCTGCTAACAGCACTAATCCAGTGTGGTATGAAATCAATGCAATAGTAGTTCCATTTTTTACTACCTTAAATTGCGTAAGGATACTCAATTCCCTTTCCCTCTTGGTTCAGATTCTCAACCTGTGAGCTACCTCATGTACAGAGTGGAACTTACGGAAAATGCCATCCTGTTGTAGATTATACCTCTCGGTGCCTCTCAAGCGGTTCTTTACTTGTCAGAAAATGTTGTTTAGAGTTGTCACATGATTTTTATTATACCAGAATGGCACGTGCAGATGCAACAATATGCTTATGTGAATTCTAGTTTCTCCTTCAACACTTTCCCTCAATAACTGATTCGCAAACTCATTCGAAAAGATAAAAATCTAGTTTATAAATTCCTCACCTGTAGCGAGAATCAACACCTTTCCACCAGTAGCCTCAAAAAGTTTGGATTAAAGAACAATTACCAGCAGCCGTGGTGGTTCAGTTGTAGAGCGTTCAGCTCTGGTGCTTGGGGTTCCTGGTTCGATCACAGCTCGCGCCAAGTGAACTTTGTGGTGGACAAACACCTTGTGCGTGGGTTTCCTCGGGGTTCTCCCGTTTCCTTTCACTTTCTTCATTCCACCATTTCATTCATTATTTCATCATCACCGTCTCCTTTAGCCTAGCCGGCATAATCGTGGGACGTAAAACTGAAAGATTTCATTTCTACCTTTGCTCCTGATTGATTATGCAAACATTCATTGAAAATATCCATAACTTTAACGTCATTTGCAAAAGTCTATTTCAATATATTAAAAAAAAACAACAACAACAACTTAGAAACAAAAAAGTGAGTGAAATTTAAATTGGATGAACAATGAATAAATAAATAAGTGCTCAAATATAGAGCTCGTAGCAGCATCCATGTAGCAAAATGGTTGGAGAGAAGGCTTTTTTGGTACGTGTCGTACCGGTTCGATTTCGTGTTGATCCAGGCAATTGGAGAGCTACTTGAACAAAAAGGAATAAAACGTCAAGAAAGACGACCATGAGAATCGATGCACTGGCCACACATCATCCAACTCAAATGAAGTTGTCTGACCGACTTGTGTCTTTCTTGGAGTGCAGCGTCAGGGTGCTTAGCTTAGTTTAAAGGAATTTCAAGTGGTGAGGCGGTTTTGTTTATGATATTTTATAAGACATTGATGTATAGTTTAATGTGGAATCAGAATCACTTATGCTGCATCGAACCCCGGTCTCCTACACAAAGAAAAGAATGTTAACCACTAAAATGATGGGATGGTATTTTAAAACATCGACTTATTGTTAGTGATAGAGGATACCTTGAGTCAGCTTGCTTACGGGGTTCATTGTTAATGCCTTACTATAAACACAGTATTAGACTAAAGTAGTAAACGGCAGTCACAGTATCTCCATGCCTCATTCACTTCTACTGCCGCAAAAAAACAATCGTGAGTCTCGATCTTGTTAGACTTTGATCTTGAATTCAGGGAAAAGTGCTATGCAATTTGCATAAACCCCGATTTCTTCAATCGTAACAAGTCCTTAGTTAACATCTTCTCGTTTGAGTTTTGAGTAAAGAGAAAACTAAACGGTCCTGCTCGATTTCGTTCCTTTCGTTTTTGAACTCCTAGTTCAAGTTAATACAATGCAACAATATCGTGAGGATTAGAAACGAAGTTTTCTTTTAAAAAATATTTTTTGTTTGAGTTTAGAATTATCGGATAAAAATCAACTTACCCAATCTTGGTCATAATACTTCAAGGAAATAGTATGAAAAACATTTGTGAACAACTGCAAAACACACATACCTGAAATAATAAGAATAGAAATAATAAGAATTTCAGCTTATAAATGTAAATTACAATTACTTTATACTACAAGTTGAAATTAGTTGTCGTTATTTGTCTGTTCGATAATTATTTCACATATACTCACTCCTAGCTTTGTTCTTTTTGTTATTTAAGAGAAATGCACCTATGTAAAGACAAGAGAACAAGAAATGTAACAAAGGGGTAGAAATGAATCCTTAGTCATCATAAAAATTCTATAAAATGAATTATTTCAAGATTCTTGTTATGAAGCCTCTAATGGATTTTTGCCATAATAGAACTCAAGGCCATAATAAATAAATAAATAAATAAAGAGAGTGGCTCTAGAGATCGATTTATTTAAAGCAAATTGTCTATTAACGACTTTTTTTTTTTTCAGCTCGTACATTACAAAATTGTTGTATACAGTACACTATTCAGATAAATTAAAGAAAAAAATCAAATAAATTCCTTGTAGATCTTCAAAAATATCACTATGCGTAGAAGTTCAATCGTTCTTCTATCACTATAACATTATTGCCGATCTCAAACTAATTCGTATAATTTTTATGAAGGGAACTCAGTTTTTATTTTACTATCTTCTTTGTACAGGTTTACGAGGAATTTAATGGTCTCTAGTATATACACTATAATAAACGTAAACGAAAGATCTAAAAATTCATCGAAAACAAATAATAGCTAAAAATGTTAAGGAACACAAAAGGATGGGATTATGGAATAGTAGGAAAGATATCCTGGAGTGCCCAAACGCGGATTTTAGGTGGGATTAGGGAGATTTTTTTGGTGGGACATAATTTTTTCATTACAAATGGCGCAATCGAACTCTAATTATAATTACACCGGAACAATATTTTTAAGAACGCTAGATGTGAAAGAGAACTTAACATGAATAATATTTAATTTGAACAAATAATATTGTCACGTGTATACCACGTTAAAAGGTTTGGTTAAAATATTGAAAAAATTGAATAGTATGCAACTAAAGTGACCTTTTGGGCCGGGTAGGTTGCATACTACCAAGGGGCAATCATCTACAATAACGCTCTATGGGAATACGTAGGAGGAGGGAGACATTTCTTCGGATCAACTGTATGGATCACTTTCATCAACAAACTCGATTTCTACTCTTGAATCTCTACTTCTCGGCCAAAATTGAGGAGCCATTAAATAGTTCTTGGAACTCTCTATCTCCCGGACAGATGGAAACATGGACAGACAGGGTAAATAATCAAATGGAGTTCTAGTTGGTAAAATAAACTCCTCAATAAACAATAGTTTACAAAGCAAATTATCTTGGTTTTGTCACAACAAACATCAGTCTCCTCTACTACTTTTTTGGAGGAAGAATGTTAAATTTGAGGGGGTGGGGATGGTGCTCAAGCACTTCCCCCGGAAATGGACATTGTAAACATTTCATCATCAAGAAAAAAAAATGTATGTGTGAACTGAAATTTGCAGAACAGATTAGTCAGAGCTATTAACAAAGATCACAAGTATAGGTGTCTTACTCACACTTTTCATGAGCCCACATATCCCATTAGACACTTTGCATTACCTCGAGAAAATGTATTGCCGCAGTACTTTACT
Organism: Thermobia domestica; assembly: GCF_964235325.1. Lineage (NCBI taxonomy): Eukaryota > Metazoa > Arthropoda > Insecta > Zygentoma > Lepismatidae > Thermobia > Thermobia domestica. The sequence continues at coordinate 102,659 of NW_027656145.1, forward strand.
ATTATATGATTGAGGGTACGTAGCATGGTGTCTTCCTCTTCATTAAAATCCTGGAGTTCTATAGAACTTGTGGGTAGGAAATTTGCTAGTGAAGTGGTTCACAACCCCTTATCAGATCTTTTTTTTTTTAGTTGATAACGCAGACAAGTTTCGACAAAAAAAAAAAAAAAAAAAACGAACAATTATATCATTGCCTTAAAGTATAACTAAAGTTCTTCCAATTAGATAAAGTTGCACATTTAACGTAAAATACATTCATTACAATCAAAATAACGAGAACAGATATATAAAAGTTTCTGGCACTTCCATAATTGAATTTTTATCATTGCAGTCCTTTCGCAACTCTAATAAACAAACTTCGTGCTACGATGCCACGTGCTTGTCTTAACAGAAACAATTTCGACTAAGGATGGGCAAAACAGATATTTATAAAAACCGGAAACTCGTTTCAAAAAAAAAAAAAAAAAAAAGTGACATTTCGATTTTATTTCAAAATAGGTTCGAGTTTTCACCGAAACTATTTTATGTCTTGTTCCAAAAGAGTTATGGGGTTTTACTGAAGCCAATAAAACTATTTTCGCCCAAGCACGTACCCGTTCTTCTTTGTATAATACTCATTTCCAAACAAGTTAATGAAGAACCACAAGTGTTTGATAAAAAACAGAGCTAGTTTTGGAAAAATAAACATTTTTTTTAAGTTTTCAAAAATTGATTTCGGTTTATCTAAAATCCGAAAAACCGTTTTTTGTACACATCATTAGTTTCAACAATTCTGTAAGAATGCAACACAGAACAGACTAAATACACTCCTATTCCATAACCACCAGGGGCCGCGGTGGCTCAGTGGTAGACCGTTGACCTCTGGTGCATGGGGTCCTTGTTTCTATCCTAGCTCGCACCAAGTGAATTTGGTGGTACGCGAGGGTTTTCTCGGCATTCTCCCGTTTCCTCCCACTTTCTTCATTCCACCATTTCATTCATTTGTCATCATCACCGTCTCCTTTAGCTTAGCTGACATAAATGTTGGACGTAAAACTTAAAGATTTAATTTCATTTTCCATAACCCCCGTAGTTCCTTTATATTTTCAAACTGTGCTACGCATAAATGCAGAAAATCCTTTAAAAAATTATCCTGTCTGTCCGTTTGTTGACAGGCTAATCCGTAACAGCGAGAAAATATGGACTAAGCGTACCAAGAATATATTCATATCCACTTTTAGTTTCCTTGATTTAAACAGGAAGTGGTAGAAATATACCGCTTCCGTCTTCAGTATTGGGCACCTGTAGTTGTAATTAAGAACTTGATCGTAGTTTCACACTGAAACGGTGCTTATTTGTAAGATGTTTGGATTTCCTAAACTTGTATTGCTCCTGTTACACTTCAATGTAATTTAACAGCGATTGAATGTCAACAAGTTTGCCAGTGATTTATTGTAATTTTATTGAATAATCTTACAGTGCAGAAACCTCTTACTGTTAGATGTAAATTCGACGTGTGAGATTCTAGGAAATTGAAGATTCCTTTCTTCACCCAAGAAACTTCTTCCCTTATCCAAGAAAGTTCTCACTGAATAAACTTAACCTTTTCATAATGAGTCTTTAACAAAATATACCGGTAATCATTGTGACGTAGTACAACATACTGTTTAGTACCCTATAAATCCATCAGGAATTAATGTGTTTTTAATTATTTTTAACTGTATAAAATACCTGAGAAGCCGTTATTCTTACAGAAAAGCGTCAGCAAGAGAAGAGAGGAAAGTAAGTTAACAAAAATTATATATATATTCATTCCACGTGTCATAATAATTGAGAAGGAAAATCTGCCTATCGTCACGGTCTACCATGCTTGCCATGTAGAAGATTCGAAATCGAAACCAGATTAAGTCACAGTCATTTATTTCGTCTGGTCTTGAACACAAGTATTGCCGTTATCGCACGCAGTTATCGAATGATTTTCTCTCTTATCATCCCAGGGCAATTTATTTTTTAAATAAGTAATTTTCTTTATGAATAAAACTTGTTGAATATACATACCTAATGCATGGATAAGTATCATAATGAAAGCGTAACCATATAAACTGACATTGAAAGACTGACTCAGCTCTCGAAACATTGTTACAAAAGAGAGATTACAAATTCTTCAGGGATTTCTGACAAAATAAGTGTATTGTATTATCGTGTATATGTGATATATTCATCCACTTGAACCTTGAAAATTGACATGATAAATTTCCAACTTGTCGTAATAAATACAAGCGAAACAAGAACCATTGACAATTTTTATTATTATTATTATTACTAGACCACTTCAATGTGACCGCATAAAAATCAGGATAAAAGGATTATGGATTAATAGATAGATAGGTATAGGTATATACGATATACTATGATATATATACTAGTTGAAAAGTTTGTTCTTCGTATGGAAAGAATAGGTTTATGTAATATATTTTTTATATATTTGAATTCTTTCCTTCTTAGAACATGCATTTTACTGAAAGTAAGATGAAAAAGACCCAGCTCAAGTCAAGCACTAACCATGTTCAAAAATTCATTTCAAATGGTTCTGTCGTTTTCCATGATGAGACGGCCAACGTCGATGTTACTTTGCGTAGCTTATATACCAAGTTTTATCTCCCTAACACAAGTTGTTTTCTATTAGTAGCTACCTACCCCTAGACCGCCTTTGCGCCGCCTAACTGAAAGTATTCCATACCCACTTGAGAAATTATGATCTCGATATATCACTTGGAATTCAATTAGCCAGACAGCTCAAATGTAGAATTAATTTATTCTGATGATATTTCGTTGGACCAATTTAAGATAGACATGACTTCACTATTATAAATGTGTGTGTGTGTGTGTGTGTGTGTGTGTGTGTGTGTGTGTGTGTGTGTGTGTGTGTGTGTGTGTGTGTGTGTGTGTGTGTGTAATAATAAATTGGTAGGCCTGATAGTCCAATTTAAGGTTTGGAAATACTACTTGCGCAGGAAATGGTTTTAGGTTGGATCACATACTTTGTCATTGTTTAGCTTGTACAAACAATTAACGTCGATTACTATATAATTTTTCATTAAGGATTTCTGTTGAATATGTATCCAATTGTAGTAAATGAATTTTAGTGAGTTATGGGTATTCGCTCAAGGTATACAATGAAGGATAAAGAATAGGCTCTAGGTGTTATTTAGTAGAGAAAATAAAAGTATAAAGATACACGATTATTCATGTGCTATAGTAGTAAAATTCTAGTTTTACCTTCCACGTTTATAACCTATTAGCTAAAGGAGACGTGGATTAATGAAAGTGAACATTATGAAAGAATTGGTGGAATGAAAGTGTGGAAGGAATCAAAAGACCCTCGATAAAACACACGGACATGATGTTGTCCATTAACTCATATACCTGGGATCAAACCAGGAACCTCCTCGGTCCAGGGGAGAGCGCTTTACTACTTAGCTATCGTGCCTCCGTGTGATATTGTAGTAGCCCTTCATCTGACATAGATTCTCCTCTAAGGCTAGTTCTACGTCATCTTGGCTGATCGCGAAACCAATATTTAAGTGGCTCTGCTTACCTGTAAGTTTAACACTTTACGGTAATTCCAAGAATAATCTATTTCCTCGGATAATCGTCTTAATGTTTTGGAGATCATTATTTCGTTTCTTTAAAATAAATGAGATAAGATATATATATGTCCTTACATGTCCTTGTGCATTCACGAACATTTTATGTAGACTATAACATATAGGACTTGAATTTAAAGCTGATACGTACATACATAACAAAATGCGAAGGGATTAATGTAAACACGGTGTATTATTGTTCAACTATTATATATAATAGATTAGAATTGGTTCTAGTACTTTAATACTGCTACTTGAAACGGATACAATATAACGCTAGTAATCTATAGAAAATGTAAAGTTTTCTTCTTACTGGCTTATCTCTTTTTATCTTATTCTATTTTATCAACACTCAATTTTGGTATTTTCCATTTTACTTCTAGGCTTAATGACGTAATGATAAGGATAGCTTAAGTGTTATAAATAGAGGCTTCATAACTCACTTATTTTCTAAGTTTAAATCATATCGACTTCTTATAGATGTAAAGAGACAATATTTGGCACACATTTTGTCTCCTTCCCTCAATGAATGGTAAATCCAGCACTCTAATGAAAAAAAAAAAAAACTCCTTCATTTGTAGGATGACCATATGCCCCGATTAATCGGAATTCGTTTTGAAAACACAAAATATTGTTCTGATTTTTTAAAAGAATATTTTGTCGCTAGAAAAAAAACATAGTTAAGTTTTACTGCCATATAATTATGTGTCCATTATCTAACACTGCTTTACTATGTTTTCAACTACATAGTAAACAACTGTGAAATTATGGTCATCCTATATGAGAAATTATTAGTGGTAAGTTTAACAACATTATTCGGTACCGAACCTATATGAGACACGAACCAATCAATAGCTTAATGTGGTACCTCGAATATGTGAGCTCCTACAGGAATCAAACTGGGACTCCCACAACAAAAATAGAGCTAACATTTTAGAAATTACTTTCGATATAGTTTTTTTTTTTTCAAGATTTTATTTTAGTAGATGGTTCATACACGCTTATCTATAAAGATAGTGATGAATCGCCTTAATTCACCAACAACTACTTTAGATGCGACCTAAGATGTCATTTAAAAAACAAAGTTGTCTTGTGGAGAATAAAAATATAGAAGAGGAATTTCTGTTGCTGACTCATAGAGAAAGGCAATCAGAAAAGCGGGAACTGCCCACCAACCGACTAAGAAATCTTTTACATATTATATTATACTTTTTAACATGTCACTTTTATTTTCTTTATGACTCGGAAAGACAAAATACGTAAGCCACTTTGGGATTGGCATTGGGAGTTAAAAGCAAAATATCACTACTTGACTTTTTATTTTAATCTGTACTTTCGCGTGTTCTTTTTTTCTTTTTCTTTTTTTTTAACATTGTAAAATCCGTTATGAGTATTGGATGACTCATGAAATCGGAGGAGGAGCCCACAAGGTCATTACCTACAAACACCCACACTAACTAAGTATACTTGTAGCAGACGCAACAGCATAAACGTTTGCTTCATCATACATACACTTGTGCGGATCAAAACAAGTGACTAAAGGATAACCAAAAGAGTTCATTGTCAACCTTCATTTGAGCAGAATCCAGCAGATTCATCACCTCTTCAACAAGGATTCACAGAAAAGAATCAAATAACTTTATTCTCTTCTGTTTTTATTTAAATCACGCACCGCAGAAAGTGAAATTGGGCTTTCTCTTTGTCACAAATACAATGCACGTGAAGATAGATGATAAAGAAACAAACATGTTCCGCGTTCATTTTGCAGGTTTTTCTTGTTTTGTTTTGTTCAAGTGTAGTATGTGACTGTCACTTTGTAAAAAGGTCGAAAAGAGCCGTTGTTGCACTTCTTGCACAACTATGAAGAATTTTAATAGCATGTCGACGAGAGTGCAATTTTTCAAACGAAATATTTAGATTAAAACCTTTATGCTCTGTCAACATACAGAAAATACATTAGAAAACAATAAAAGATATCTTAACGAAATCCTTTATGCACAGTATACACGTGTTTGCTCCTTCTAGCGAAACTTAAGATGGAATTCGCGACTCTCTACACTTTAACGTCTGAATTGATAGCAGAATATAAGAAACCACGAGGCGCAGTCCAAGAAGAATTATTATGAAAGCCAATAAATTACAGCAAATGTCAATCAAAATTATAATCCAACGTTTCCTAAACTAGGGATCGTGGTGCCCTAAAATCTTTTGGCTTACTTACAGAAACAGCGCGAAATATTTGGAAACTCTCTCCGAGCTGATACTTAGTCTATATCGTTTTTGGGCTAGACAAAACTTTTACTGATAAAAAATAAGCAAGACAAATATCAATGTGGAATCGGAAATTAAGGTAACAGTATCTAATTTGATTCCACGATTTGGGAAAGATTTGCAGTGAGCAACACTAAATGGGTTCATCCGTCCCACTATTTATGTTCGCCATCTTAAAACATGTACTTACTGTATTATTTTTTTTAATTTTTATAAACTTTTCGTGAACTTGAAACATGAAAAATGTGGGAAACAATTGTCTAATCACTTTTCTTCAACGGAACGGAAATCTTCTTTAGAAGATCTAAAGATTGAAAATATGACTACTCCTTCAAGTGGAAATAATAGTGTTTTGATAAATTCTTAAACTAAAGTAACGTATGGTGCTAACATTTCATATTTTTGTGAAGAGTCGCCAGTTCTTATTAAACTTTAAAAACAAAAGTGTCGTTATTTTTCTATCCAACGTTTTATTGGTCGTTTGAGCCCATATGATTAGCATCGTCACTAGGGCGTTACTAAGGTTGATGTCCTTGAGTTAGGTAACCAGTACAAGAGCTACGTATAACGGGTTGACGGACATTGCAGGCAATTATTTACTTTTAATCTGAAAAGCAAAATCTAGTGCAGAAAAAATATATATATTTCTATTTGATATCATCTAGCACTTATCCAAGTTTGCCATAAACTCATCTCAACATCTATGTATTAAAATGTTATGTTTATGCGTTTGTGGCCAATTATTTTCGACAATGAAATCTCGGAAATCACAAGCTTAAGGAACGTGCTGCTTTCGATGGTCGATTCCAAATTTAGTGAAGATTTACCAGTTCTCGTAGCAAATTTCAGGAAAAGTGCCGTTATTTTTCTGTTCAACATTTTAGGAGTCGTTTTTAAGCCCATAAGATTAACATCGTAGCTAGGGCGTTGCTAAGGTAAACAAATATTGATGCGGGAAATTATTATTATTTTTTTAAGGATCGTTTTTCCCATTTAAAAGCGCCATTCTTGGACATTCTTGGTTTAGATATATATTTAAAAAAAAAAGAGAGAGAGAGAGAGAGAGAGGATTGATTGTGCTTTTGATTAACAAAAATAAGCAAATTTCTCGAAAACGTACTATTAAACACGAAAAATTGATGCGTTCCTGAAGCATTTCCATGGTCACTTAATATCTGTTGTGGTAGACTTTTATATTTGTGTTTCGGAGGAAAGAGGTAGTGGGAAAGTTTTAGCAGGAATACTGAACTGCCTTACAGTGGAAACAAATCTCCGATATTTTTCTTAGTTTAGGAGTTATTTACCTTGAATCTCAAGCAAGCGTCAGAAGTGGGAAGATAAATGATACCAGTGTCGTTTTAACCACAAAACAACACGAAAACATCACGAAATGTATTATTTTATGTCGTCTTATTATTAATAACACTCGTTTTTGTAAAACCTCACATTTCATTTGTTCGTCGTGTCTCGTTTCATGAAAAAAAGTTATAAGTGAAAATTCTTTTATTTATACCAACTATAGCAATTTATACTATATATAGCCCTTTGTAAGTCTCTCCTGTCTTTCACTTGAGTCTGTAATGAAACTCCCTGTACAGATATAGGAAGGAAGTAGGAATGAGATTCATACTCATATTAGATTGATTCGCTGTGTAGACAGCACAGATTCAGCTAGTAAATTAATTTTCATTTAACTAAACTTCTCTGCAAATTAAAAATCTGTTAGTGATGGTGAATTAACTGTGTATGTCTAATTTACCATCAGTGAAAGATTTTTAATTAGTAGAGAAGTTTAATTAAATGAAAATTAGATTTATGAGCGTGATATTTTTAGTATTTCTATCAGTCATGTTATTATCCTCCCGGTTAGCAGAAATTTATCGAGAAAGTATTGTGCATGTATTCTTTTAAAAAAGTTTTTAATTCCCTTGTAACATTACCCTAAAGTTAATATTGTTTTTTATAATCAGTTTGTTATTACTTAAGTATATTGAGTGTTTTAACAGAAAATACTTTGAGTGCGATGTTTAAGCTTGCGTGCATATACAAACATACGTAAATATAATTATTTCACAAACAATATATAAGTATACTGTAGTTGGTATTGAAGAAATAATTTACGTATGAAAATGTTATACTCAGCTGTAGATTTTTCATTAAAATTGTAAGGAATATATTATTTTATATTTTGTTAATTGGCATTATTTGGTATAGAAGTTCACAGACAGCTTCGGATGAAGTTTGGAACTAGCTATGAAGTGTATCATAAACTATCCAACGAAATATATAAGTTTCGTCATAAGTCGATTCTGAATTTACTGCAGTTACTGCAGTTAACAACAACAACAAAAAAAAAAAAAAAAAAAAAAAGTATTAACAAATTTGTTGTCATAAGATTGTTGTTAAATTACAAAAGCCTATACGAGGAATACGGTTGATAATAAACGAATATGAATATGGTTTAGCCGTCCTACTATTATAAAAATGAAATGAAATGAAATCTTTAAGTTTTATGTCCCACGGTTATGCCAGTTAGGCTAAAGGAGACGGTGATGAGAAATGAATGAAATGGTGGAATGAAGAAAGTGAGAGGAAACGGGAGAACCCCTAGAAAACCCACGAGCACGGATTCCTACTATTATAGATAGTTATTTTAATATATAATATTATTATATTATCCACATTGTTCTTATTGTCCAAATTAAAAGGAGTATGTCCAAATTTATACATTTCATTTGAGAATTTATGACACGTTTTTATAATTCCAAAATTGGTCCTATCTAGCTATAAACTTTGGTGCCAAATATGGTGCAATTTAACAAGTGATTCATCCTAAAATATGGAAAATAAGATATAATACGAGGAATAGTCAAAAAGTTAGTTGCACTGTTTAAGAAAATAAAACAGGATAGACATTTTACAATAAATTTATTTGTATCGTAAAGTTCCTTTCACAATTTACTTTTCAACGCAATTATCTCCGTTATTTAAGTATTTGTCGAGGCGTGGTATAAGTTTTTCTATGTTCTCTGCAAAGAAATCTCGTCCAATGCCCGATAACCACACTACTATGAGAAATACTCAGTACATTTGCGATTTCGTCTATTGTTATGCGTCTGTTTACATTTGCGACATACATTTCATGCAACTGCCGATAAATTTCAGTGCAGTTACATCCTTTTGCCCGCAAAAAACGAATCACTGCACGCATTTTCAATTTGGACGCCAATTGCAGCTGTCGATACATGTTTAACACTGATTTAGCAGCACACCTCCATTGACTCGTGAAAGTCAATACGTCACACGACATAGCTATATGTCTGAAGTGTTGCCACATAGTTTCATCGAAATAGCCTTTGACAGAAAATATATTTACGAAGGAATGCAACTAACTTTCTGACTGACCCTCGTACTTTCATTAAGTGGTTAGTGTTATCACTTTTAGTGTACAAGATCCAAATTAAATTCTCAGTGGGATATCACACAGATCGAGCTTCATGTCAAATATGCTGTGTTAACATCACTGTTAAATCTCTTCTCGTCTAATCTAGGTGTGTAAAAGAGACCGTAGAAATTTCGATAAAGAAGTAAACAAACAATCAAGGATTAGTAAGATAAATTACATTTAAAAAAAATGAATAAATTCAGTTGGCCGATTCGTCTTAATAAATTAGTCACAAATCTTCTAATTCATTTTTGTTTACTTCGCACTAAGCTGAAACTAAATTTCTTTCACCTTCACACTGCATTGCTAAAATTTAAAACTCTTTCTCAATCAATGTGTTAGCACAAACAGCTAATCTCATATGGTTCCGGCTCAGAGCAAAATATGTTTATTTCTCTTTTTATTTACTTTATTTGTTTCTTCATTATATCTACAAACTGCAAACAACTTCTAAATTTGGGTTTTAATATTTTTTTGATATTGCCATTGGAAGATTTAAAGATGCAAGAATAAAGAAATAAAAGTAAAAAATAACATTCTTCTGAATATTTCTAGTTATATCTTAAATTACAAGATTATCAGGATTTATGGTGTTAACATTCTGTAAATAGTGGTGATTCAAACTTAAAGAAAAAAAAATACACTAAGTTGAAAATTGCTTTGAAAGATTATCTATCGATATAATCAATGATGAGTTCCATGATCATGGAGAAAGAAATCGTACTTCATTGATTTGTAGTTAATCTTTACTATAAGTACACATTACATTTACTAAACGTTTAATGGGTTAATATCAAATCTCAAATTTGGTCTGTTGATATAAAATGTGGGAGTTGTTTATTTTTCATTTTTGTCATGAACTGAAATTAAAATTCTTTTAATGACGTAAATTTGTGCCGAGCTTCTTCTAATGGTCGTTTTCCGATTTAATTTCCGGTTAAAACTTTGAATGCGTTCCTACTTTCTTCCATTCTGGCTACATGACCTGCCCACCTGAGCCTCCTAGACTTGATGACCCTAACAATGTTTGGTAAACATATAAATTATGTAGTTCCTCGTTATGAAGTCTCCGCCATTCCCATTCCCGTTCCTCTTGGGTCCGAATATTCGTCTCAGGATCTTGTTCTCAAATACTTTCAGTCTATGTTCTTCCCTCAGAGTAAGCGACCATGTTTCGCAACTATACAGCACAACAGGCATGATTATCGTTTTATGTATTTTAAGCTTCAAGTTCCTTGACACAATTCGCTACGACAAAAGGCTTTAAACTGAATAATAACACGAATTCCCTACTTTTAGTCGACATTTAATTTCTTCGTGAATATGATTTTGGTCTGTTAATATTGATCCTAGGTATTTGAAGAAAGTATATCCACTTTATCGAAAGTATTGTTTGATATTTTAATGCATTCATAATATGCAGTATTACGATCTCGACGGATTTCCATATGTTTAGTTGTCTCTGGATTTACTTCTAAACCTAAGTTCCTGCAAGAGTTTAATAAAACCTCTGCATTTCTTTCTATTGTATGATCCCCTATTAAATTTACATCAGCAGCATCGCCATAACCTGGTGAATACCATTCAGCTCTAGGGCCTAGTTGCTATCTTTAATTTTCCTTACAGCGCACTCCAAGACAAAGTTGAATAATAATGGCGACAACCTATCTCCTTGTTTCAGGCCATTCTCGTTCTGAAAGCTTTTGTAGAAGGATCTTTCTACCAGAACTTTACTTTGGGATCCATTTAAACATATCTTAATTAATCTTACTAGCTTTGTCGGTATTCCAAATTCCGTAAAAATGTTTTACAACATTATACATAACAAAATTTAATTTTCAGGAAATAAAGGACATTTAAATTGACTTTGAAGAAGAAACCCAAAACACTAAAATTTCAAAATCTATATGACATCACAGGTAGTCAACCGCGCTAACACCTATCTAAATTTATTTCGAAAAATCTTTTTTATTTTTTTTATTGTTGACTTCAACAACATAGTAATGTAGGTCAGTTAGTCAATTATTGTTTACATAATATAATTACTTAAAATAATTTGAGTATATATACACAGAAAAAGAAACACGAAAGATGTTCGTGTTTTTCTTTTAAATGAGGACTGGAAAATGTTAAAAAGATAAAAAAAAGAAGCATAATTTGGCAGTTAAAATACAGTTGTGTAACATCAACGGAAAAGATGAGAAAAAGCGAGAAATTCTAGTTTTTTTCGTATTTCTTTATTTTTTTCTTACAAATGATGGGAGGATGGAATATATATGTTTACACTGTATATTTGTTAGTAGTTTGACTCTATACTATGTTGCAAAAGAACTTGAAGTAAACTTCCCACGGCCTTTTGTCATCATTCAATTCAAGTGGTCTGGATGCATGAGAAAATCTTACAGGATATTTCCAACTTTTACAACAATTACGTGTCAAACGTAAAATGAGGATTATGTAGCACCTTGCGCGTAATTCATTTTCTTTCCATTCAATTCAAACTGAGAATCAATGGGATGAGTTCCTCGGAAAAGGAACTATATAAATGGGAAAAAAGATATATATCTTAATTGAGGCTGAAATAACATTAATTACAACAGAAACTTCAATATATGTATTAACTGATATTCAAAGATTTTTCTTACGTGGGAGGAGGAGAGGAATCCATCTGAGTAACTCTGGGAAAAATGTGTCAAGATTTAGCAATTTCACTGCTCACTATCTCAATTATCGCTGGCGGTGCTTGTGATGCTCCTTACATGTAATTTTTTTTAACTTTATTTTATTTTTTCATTTTTTTACACACTCACTCACAAGGAGGGCTTCGGAACTACTGGTCTTATCCAATGATACTCATATCACCTATACGTATCATATAGTCGAGTGGTTAAGTCTTGGCTTAATAGTAAATGATCGCATAATCGACTCTATGTGAAACCATTATAGTTTATACTCCCAATGAACTATGTTTTACCTCATAGATTCTGTACCAATATGTGACAAAAAATAATAATCTAATCACACTTGTACGATTACGATGGGTTTTATACAGTATTTTGAATTTCCATTTATTACAACCAACAAGAAAGTTTTAAGCAGGATACCAGGCGCCCCCAAAATATCCGTCTTCGTGTTTTCTAAATCAATTAAAATATCTTCATCATAAACGCATGTCATCGTCACCTAATATTTTTGCATGAAAAATATTTTGCTGGACGAACAGAATTAGCTACTCACTGGATTTCAATATAACGAGTTATATATACACAGTGACTTCAATAAGTTCCTGGACTGCGTTGTAATAAAATGCTTAACGATATCAGAAAGATTTATTAGCATGTTAGTTTTCTACGCTCTGAAATATCCTAGAAAACTCTCCTTAGATTCGAACTTACATTCTTGAAGTCAGCTTACGAAGAGCTTGAAGTCAGCTGGGGCCAAATTAAGGCGAATATAGAGGTGTTCGAGCTCAAATACACATCACGAGAAAGCGTTTTGAGTATCTTGCATTGATTCAAGCGAATGTCACTGCGGTGCTGAACGGCATTCCACTGGAGGACTTTCCTACCCACAGTCTCTACGATGCCCAGCGAGTGTGTGGTGCGGGAAGAAATGTATATAGAAAGCTATCGTGGTATAAGAAAATTTTCTGGCGTTGTTATGCATTTTATTTCGAGGTAGTCTCGAAACGTATTGCATGCAGGTAAAGCCATACGTTACTTGATGCTAGCAGCTACTCAATTCTCAATTGTCCAGAGTAATAGCAGCTGATTGATGTAAACAATACGTTATGGTGTGGTTCGTTAATAGCACGTTGTAAGAAGAGATTATAAAAGGATCTAAACATTGTTATATTTGCAATTAAGTAAGTTTACAGTGAATCTAACGCTATCAAAGGATGAATGTGTGTTTGTACTTCAAAAGTGGTGGTTACATGGTCACAATTACCAAGATGTGATTGATCTACTTGTGTAGCGTTTTCCGAAAAATCTACCTCCATCTTGAGAAGCAATCTGTAACTTGAATAAAAGGTTTGAACAAACTGAGTCTGTACTGGATCTTCCTAGACTTGGTAGACCTAAATGTGGGACTTACAGAGGAAAATCTTATGATTATAGTGCAATATGTTGTGCATTAAAAACGATGAAGGGCACTTTGCACTTGATTTAGATTACTACAATTTGTAAAAATTTCATAGTTTCGTAGACCCTACTTATTAAATAATTCATTTCAAATGCATTTTCGTCAAGCAACTTGTGATTCACCATATATTTTGAGATAAAATTACAGACTCTTATTCATCACTTGCTGTACTCTATTTTTCTATTAAAAGTTTTGAAGAGGCACGGTGGCTCATTGATAGAGCGCTTATTGGATTAGTGTCTCATTGGTACAGAGTGAAAATTCTTCACTTCTGCATTTTATGAAAAGGTTATTTTTTAAAACTATTTTTACGGTTCGTGCTGGGAAATTAGCCATTGCGTACAAAAAGGAATGAAAATGAAAATTTATTTATTCTCGACGTACCATTGAAAAAGAGTATATATAAATACAGGCTTGCTAAGTTAAACATAAGTTATCATAGTCCAATATGCTTCTAAACCTTACAGGACATAAGCGACTCTATAAAAATGTATACATAAAATCGTGTTATATGATCTATATAAAGCGATTTAAGCCGTCATGTAAGGTACTTGTATGGTTGAGTTGCTGTGGAGTACTCCAACACACAAAGAATAACTTACAATAGATACGGATATTCAGGGCACACGTCTTCACCAACTTCATCAATAAGGTAAGAATTCATCGATAAAACCAATTTAATCTCGTACATATTCTTAAAACAAATTGTTTGTAAAGAAATAATGTAGAACTATTGATAAAGCTGTAAAATCAATATACAAATACACTTCAAGTTCAAAGCTTATTCATCAAAATTGCAAACACACTCTTATTACGCTAATGGACTAGTAAATGTTATATTTTGCTCTGATATGAATATTCTACTTAACAGAAAGGAAAGTAAATGACAGAAGGGTGATTCTATTTTGTACCGTGCGGTACAGAAGAGGAAAGCTGATGATCGACTAAGCTCGCGCCACACTCTCAGTATACATACAATACATACAATGAATCAGTTTTAGCGCCAACTGGGCCGGAACTACGAACAAGATTTCAAATACAACAACCCTTATAACAACCAGGTGGCAAAACAAAAGGTTTTATTCACAGCAAAACAGCTGGACACCAACCACTAACAAAACAATATCTTCACCGTCGTGGTTTGGTTGGAGCGGAAGGTTCATCGGCCCATGCAGCGAGCAAGCGGCCTTCACCCAAATTCCCAGCAATTAGTGTCACCGGCTGGCCGCCCATGCCTCCCTGCAGTTGCAAAAGGTGTTTGCTGTGTCGAGATAGGAAGAAAAAGGAAAAGGACTTCCCCCTGAGCATAGTCATTGCACGCAGCGTGGCAGGAAGTGATTCAAATGTGTAGCACAATTGCCAATTGTCACAAAAGTGGTGAACTGTGCTGTACAAAAATAAGCATACTTTCTTTCAGTCGTGTACCTTTACCCTTTCAGGGACGACAGCTAAGAACATACAAAGGAAAATGAACAAATCTCACACTTTTGGTTTCGAGACAATTATTTCGCAAACACTGCAATTCACTTCAAGTATAGATATAGTAATCTGTAGTAATCAATTGGATAGTCAATAAGAATAGTTGCACTTTCTCAGTGACGAAATTATATAAGGACAAAGATTAAAAAGATCATGAATGTTAACGGATTATGGTCATTTTGTTTCAATTGTTCGTAGCAATTAGTATATACAGAATAGTACATTTCTAATGAATGTTTGAGACATTGATCAGAATCAATAACTCTTATTTTTTACTACTTATTAGATGTAGACTCATGTTGTAATTCAGAAAAGGCTAATAAAAAAAATAAATTTTATTGCTACTCAATTACGACACTTTTTGCTTAACCAAGTAGGGTTCAAATCTCTTCAAAGCAAAATGTATAGGGACACATGCTGTTAATGAGGAAGGAGGAGAAATGTACCAGCGGTCCGTATTTCTAGAGAAGAGAAAATCATATTTGTCTAATTCATAAAAGGGAAAAAAAGAGCGGTGTTAAACTAAGTTTTTCGTATTTGGCTAATTTCATACACCAGTTCTTTCTGATAATTTCATGAATTATATTCTCCGCAATTTTCTTTAAACTGGTCCTTCTCTTCCTCTTCCGTCTACCTGCCGTACCCATTATTACTATACAAGCTGCAGCAAGAGGTCCGTTGAATCCATGAAGTCTATACCTGAAGTTATTTCTATGTTGCTATTAACATGTTACCGTACTACCATAGGTATGCTGGTGAAGTAAACGTCATTTCCGCCTCTGTTCAGCTAGCTGGTTACAAACAAACCAGCTTTGAGCGGGTTATATGAAGAAGTTTACATGGTACTCGCCTATGAAAATGATTTGTTTCGTTTTCGGATATAACCATAACAGTTTAAGAGGTATACGTATTTTTTTCCCCCAAGAATAAAATTAGAAATATTGTACTATATAACATATTAAAGAGAAACAGAAACAAAGCCATACTGTACAACAAGCGATATAATGATTAATTACTTATTGGGTGAACAGATATATCTCAATCTTTTTGAAGAACACTTTCTCTCCTTGCATATTCTGCCAGAAAGAAATTAAAATACACATATTTCTACCAAAGCTCCCTTGCTCTATCTTTTTGTGTGTGACATTTTTAGGGTAATTTCGCTGTTTAATATATATTAGTACTCACAACACTGTAAAATCGTTTCTCAGTAAACTGATAATTGAATCACACGTTTAAAGGCATACTATAATCATCGAACAGTGCCTGCCCAGCATGGAGTGTGATAATCGCCTGCCTCCGCTCTTTCCGATCCTCACCAGCGAAAGTTCGATAATAATTTTACCTTAGTGATTACATATATGTGTAAAAATTTGAAACTCTTGATACAATTGAGATTTGCAGGCAATGGATGATTTTAAAATTGGTAAATCGGCATTACACATATATGTAAGACAATCGCATATAAGTAATCACAAGCTAACCTAACCGTACCTTACCGCATGTGAATTTTGGTAAGAGTATAGTACAGGCAATATAATAAAGTTTAAACCGGGCTTGTTAATTTGTTTCATCCCATTTGACATAAAATATAATTGCTCCATCATATCGATCTACGCTAAGTACGCATGGAAAATACTGGATCATTATGTGAAAATTTATGTGTAAAATTTGTCTAATCTACGAAAATACTTCTGTGCAAGAAAATTAATTATTAGAGGGAGAACACAGAAACAGCGTTAAAAATGTGCCATGGTTACTAAGAAATTGAAATGCAAATCCACTTGTGATTACTAGTCTTGGCTAGTGTACGCTTTTCGTACCTGTCTTTCTTTCACGCATACCCCATCAGGACGTCGCGGTCGGAAAGAGGGATTGCCGCCGTCGACGGTGGCGGGCCGCCGGAGGCAGCCGGCACCCGTCCGCGGTGGCACGACGATCTACTTGTTCAAAGTTGCCGACCTTTTGCCGAGGCGGCAAGCGGTCGAAAATCGTCAAGTAAAATTCCCTTTGCCGACTCTTTGCCGACCGTCAGAGCCGGCAAAACAATCGGAAAGGCCTCTTTCCGACCCTCTGCCGACTCCTTATGCCGGCCTCTTTTCGACGGCGGCGCCGGCGCATTTACTGCTCCTTTACGGTTGTTTGCCGACTGCTCGGCAAGACAACTTTCCGACGACGGTGCCGGCGCATTTAATGCTCATTTCCGGCTGTTTGCCGACCGCTCGCCAAGCCAACTATTCGTCGCGGTCGAAAATCGCGCTGAAAGATGCCGGCGTCCGGCGCCGGCAATCCGACCGCGGCATCTGGTCGGCATGGACAAATTGTCCGACTATAGGCGGCAGAATCCTGATGGGGATATCAAACTTCACTGATCCGCCTGCTCCTTACAGATGCATGCTTTCATGCACTCGAGCTTCAAGCTGCCCTTAATCATCATAGATGTAGTGTTACGTGAACTGACCACCCAGGGTAGGTTGGTACGTGTTCTCCCTATGAATTTTAATACATGTATATGCTGGCATGTCACAAATCTGTACGTCGTTTGTAGTAGACGCAAAGAAAATAATTCAGATAACATTAGGACATTATATAGGATAGTTAGAGAGTTACGCCTTTTAAATTATTTAATTATTTCTGGTGACGCATTTCAACTCTCCAGTGCCAAGCAAAGAATGGACACCCATTAACAAAAGAATGAAGAATAAATTAGGAAATTATTTCCACGAAGATGCTAAGTTTCTGAAATTATGTATTCGTAATTGTACGTTTTAAAATACATTGGTTATTCTATCGCTGTACTTCTTTGTTCCAAATATCTGACCACTAATTTTATAAAAATCAAATTTCTTCCATATTAAACATTTTCACTGAAGCTAAACAAACAATATAACAGAAGTATATAGCATAACAATTTTCAATAATTTTAATTAAACTCAATCTAAAATTATTATTAACGGGCACTCATGTACAGGTACATGCTTGAGATTCTCACTCACTTGTCCAGCAAGTTATTGGCGATTGAAGGAATTAAAATGTAATTTTGTTTCATACTATGATAAATATAGCCTTCCTGTACGTATAAAGTAAATATATTCACTGCTATTCGTGAAAATGTAGCCTTTTATTCATAATTTTAAGTTCGTCTTTCACAAGACTCACAGCTGCCACATACAACACCATTGAAACTGCCTTAGAAACCACCTTAGCAACAGATTGTTTGTAACCAATATGGCTGCGCCCAGTAAAATTCACAGCAGACGACTTCAGCAGCGTATTGAGAAGCTTTCATGCTCTCCGCTAACCTCTTCGTCTTCACCTATGACTTCTCTGTTTTGATATAGTCCATTAATTGTAGTTCCCTCCCACTCTTTCCTGCCACTATACCCTCTAGCACGTCCCTCATGGTACAGTTCCTTTTTAGCCAATGTCCCAACCAGTTTCTCTTCCTCTTCTTAATAATATCTAAAATTCTTCTTTTCTCCCCTAACATTTCTAACACCATCTCTTTCTTTTTCCGATCGACCCAGCTAATTCGCCCCATTTTTCTCCACACCCACATTTCGAAAGTTTCCAGTCGTTTCTCATCATTTTTTGAATAATGACCATGTTTCTGACCCTTACAGTACAATACTCCACACGAAGCATTTTATGAGTCTTTTTCTCAACTCTTTATTCAAGGTCTCACAAAATAGTATTTGCTTCTTCTTAAAGGCATGTTTTTTTTTTTTTTCAGTGTAAATCAGCCTTAATGTAGACTCTATTATGTATATCAACGTATGTGCGTATATTCGACACTTCTGTCTCGAAGAGGTCTGTGACTTTCCTTTTGTGTTGGCCTTTTGTCAACATCTCTTCCCTTATCTTGGAGAACAATCTTGCTGGCATTTCTAGGATATATGGGACTTTTTCGGTCATCATTTCTACACTAGTGGTAAATCCTGACATTTGCGAAAATCTTGCAAAAAAAAAAAATATAATAGACCCCTATAATAAAATAAAATAATAAAATAAATAAATAAAAAATGCTGAAGATATACGTGCGACTGATATATATATATATATATATATATATATATATATATATATATATATATATATATATATATATATATATATATATATATATATATTCTCTCGCTACAGCTCAATGAACAAGTATTGGCGAAGAAAACAATTTGATTGATTAGATAGTAGTTGAGGATGTAACTGCCAAACCATAAAACCACACTTAAACAGATGCTCCTTATTTTCAGCAAAAAACTAATTTTTGCAGCTTTATACCGTGAAAATTGGAATACGTATAATGATTATTCGGTATCATGCTTATTATATAGTTTCAAATATAATTTCTGAGCGAGTTGTATACAGGAAAATAATATAAAACATCCATTTTGTTCGAAACTACAGCTTGAAAGATTTAATAGCTGCACATTCGTCATATTTTGGTTTAATAAATACAAAAATGATACTAGAACAAAAATCATACACGTTGTAATAAGTATGAAGTACACAGTAGTCTCAGACTTTGAGAAAGGGGGGAGGGTGTTAAGATGCCAGGATAAAACACTGTTTATAATTTACACTAGATCGTAAACCAGAAGAACATTGCTTCTCTCAAAAACTCAAAATTTTCAGATTCCACGCCGACCGTTTTAAAATTGTAGTTGCATGTACTTTGTGTGCTACAACTTAGTGTACATAATAGTTTATAACATTGAAAGCATCATACAAATATTATAATTTCATCGGGATCGAAAAGCTTTAATCAATTATTAGAATTATTTATCTTCTCACGTTTTTTATATCCCCAAGGTGAGAGATATAGATATATTCCGAAAAGTATCGATCCTACAGAGTGTCGGTCGCACGCAGTTTCGATCCTATGCCTTTGATCGTATGACGGTTTCTGCCACACATCTTCAAGAAAATGATTGTTACTTACTATTGCGTGATTGTAAGATAATGTTTATTATTATTATTATTATTATTATTATTATTATTATTATTATTATTATTTTTATTATTATTATTATTATTATTATTATTATTATTATGGATCATATGCAGGCAACTGTTTTCGATCCTATGCCGTTTCGGTCATATGAACATAACCCGATTAGGATCTCTAATGTCCTCTGGCAATGCCAGTGATCACATGAAACACAATGATAGATACCTAGGATGCTTTAGCTCTCTTAGTCACATACAATGTGATACTTCATCTAAAGACCTTTCTCCTCCCATAAAAGAAAAAAAAACTTTGAATTTCCCTTAGTTTTCGATTTTATACCCCTCATTTGAATAATTTTTCCCTAATTTTCATCTTATTTAAACAAACGTTATTCCTTGAATGAAACGAAATTATACCAAATTTAAAACAAACATTTTTTCCTATGTTCTACCCACAGAACATAATAATAATAATAATAATAATAATAATAATAATAATAATAATAATAATAATAATAATAATAATAATAATAATCTCAGTTCAGCAATCTTTCGATTTGTTTGATGCAGCATAAGTCAGACCTTTCGTTTTCCTTAACTTGTTTCTTCCCTATATCTCTTATTATTTGGTCCGTATATTCAATCACAGCCTTCTTCTAGGTCAGTGGTTCTCAACCTCATCCCAATCACGTCCCCTATTTTATCACATCCTCTTGCCAGCAACTCCATTATCATTTCTGGTTTGTAATAAGCTTGTGTGGGATTTTCAATATACCTATTGCAGAGATCTCACGACGCTTGTTAGTTGAAAATGACTTGATAATGTGCGTAACGAGGATTGAACCAGACATTGCCGCACTAGTGAAATCACACCATACTTAGGTATCTCATTAGCTTTCAATTTTAATTGTATTTGAATCTGCAGATTTTGTTGTATTTGTAATTTGTCTGGTATTTAAATTAGTTCTCATTAGTTTCATCTCGTCTCTTTCACCGGGTTCGATTCCCGGCGGGAGCTCATGTGGTTCGGATTCCACGTTAATCAGTAGGTCCACGTCTCATATAGCCTCGCAGCTGAAAAGGGACGTTAAACTCAAAATCACCTCACCTCGTCTCTTTCATTTAAATTGTTTTTTTGAACAACTCTGCACCTATTGAAAATGCTTAGTAGATCTATTTTTTGTTGTTCTTAACAGTATGTATAAAAACAAAAAGATGCCTATCAGAACAAAATTCATAATAATATTTAAAAATATTTCCTGGTCTTAGATTCTAATTATATTTATCGCTTCCGCTTATTTTCGTGACCCCCATGAAACCCTCTGGTGACTCCCAGGTTGAGAAGCCCTTCTCTAGGTAATTTTCCCTCTGCCATTCCCTCCATAGCTAATAGTGTAATTCCTCCACGCATCGTAATGTGTACAATTATCTTATATGTTCTTTTTGAAGTATTCTTCACCTATTCCTTTCATTTTCATTCACCTATTTAATTTCCAACATCCTTCTACAATCACATTTCAAAGGCTTCCGTTCTTTGCTTTTCCTTTTCTCTTAGAATCCATGCTTCTAATAACAATAATAATTCTCAAGTTTCAAATTATTTATTATCAAGAAATTCAAGTTTATCAAAGAATGTTCAATTACTTTCGATTACCAATAAACTTTCATTTACTAGCTTGACTTTTTAAATTTGTAGGTTGTTGGCTTAACAGGTGAAAATAAAAGAAAGATAAAATGTTTTTATTTCCATTCTTTCCTTTCTTCTAAAAAAAAAATGTCATGAAGAGCGGAAAGTTGGTGTAATATTTGAATGACGTCATCCGTATAGGCTAGGGACCGGAAAATCCAAAATCGTGGTGATCACATGACGAAAGGGTCTCTCTCTCTCTAACTCCATTCACCATCATGATTCCATGTGCTTATGTTGAACATGGTTCAACCCATTGCACTGCACGCAAACCAAGCTACGTATAACAAAGCCTCTTTTCTCATTTTTTCTTTGTGTTTGTCATATTTTCTTGGATTTTTACTCCTGTTTCTCTTCTAATTTCTTGTTCTGAAAAATCTCTTGTATTCGCTCTTCCCGGATCTTCGGCTGGAGAACCTTTTGTTGACATTTTTCTCTTTGTTTCGCGGTTCGGTGCGTAAATAGGTCTTTTCTTTCGTTTTCTATTTATATTAGATGACTACTGTAATGTTCTTATATTTATTTAAATTGTCTGCTGATAGCATGTGGCTTACTTAATACTCCTCACTCTGGCTAGAGACACAGATCTGTTCTAAGCAGATCGATAGAATACATGTGCGTGATATATCGTTCTATTCATGTATGTGTAGTTAAATATTGTGATTTATTATGACGCCGCACAGTCTGCTCACTATTTCACAACAAATAGATCTATGTTGTAATTCATTGTTTATTTTATTTTTAAAGAATAAAAGTAAACATTTGTAATTGTAAATTTTGAAATTATTGCCTAAACAAAAGACCGTTGGTAGATCCAGTGATTGAAATCCAATATTCCTAATTTTGCTCCTGTTCTCTCTTTCTAAAATCCCCTTTCTTAATTGGCAAAAAGTTTTAAAATTATTGTATTTCAAGTAAAATTTTGCGTAATTATTTTTATTTGAAACAAGCGGAAAATTTTAATTTCGAGAACATAATGTCCCACTATTTATGCTGAACTATGAAATAGTTACAATTTTCTAAGATGTGTGTTCTTGAATTATTAGCATATGCTGTTTTTGTATGATTGCGGAGTACTGGGGGGGGGGGGAGCGAAGTCCCGAGCTAGGCGAAAGCTAGTAGCTTATGTAAATGTATTGTTATAAAATATTTTTGATAGCTTTCAGTTATTAAAAATATATATACGTATTTCCCTCCATTGATGAGAATACAAAATTACGATAATTTTAATTAATACTATTTATAAATATGAGTGTACCGGTACTAATATAGTGGTGAGCTCCCTTGTGACTAAGCGGTTAGCTTGCGCGCCTTTGACGTGGGAGACCCGGTTCGATTCTGACTGGGAGCTCATGTGGTTCAGATTCTACGTTAAACTGTAGGCCCACGTCTCATAGCCTTGGTGCTGAAAGGGGCACTATACTAAACAATCAAATCATTTAATATATTGGTGTATACTGAAAACTTTTTTTAAAAAAAGGTTAATTTGCTTTCGAAGGGGACAAAAGTTTCGTGGGTGTAATAAAAGTGGTCCCCAATTGGAAAAACTTCGAGAAATGCTGCACTATGTTATTCAAACTTTACTAAAAATATAAGTAAACAATAAATTTATCTTCTAGAACCTCCAACTAAAAACTTCCTGCTTTCAGCTTGAAATCCCAACTACAAAAACTACGAAATAGATTTTAAAAGCAAAGTTTATCAGAATTATCAGTGGAAAAGAACCTCTGTTTAGCAATAACATTTGAAAGCACCTTATGTTATTATTGTTTATCCTCACTCCTATTGTTTTGGTAGAAAACACTTTTCAAACAGAAAACCTTGTGACAAACTGCCATGTTTTCCCTCCCTTACGTAGTAGCCCCTGTTCCATTTCTGGTATAAATATGGTCATGCTCAGTCATCATACAAAGGCAGGAGGTAGGATATTTTATTTCGGTTCACTTTCACTGAAGATCTCAGGTAAAGAAGGAAGTCTTCGCGAAAGTTAATAATTCAAAGAGAAATGCTTCGTATGTGTACAAAGCACAGATAATAATAATAATAATAATAATAATAATAATAATAATAATAATAATAATAATAATAATAATAATAATAATAATAATAATAATAATAATAATCCATTTACAATAACAGTACAAAAGTAGTAAATAACCATCCCTGAATTATGTGTTTTTTAATTATAATTATATAGTAATACCTCCCTGAAATGTTCATAATTAAACAAATAACAAGCTTGAAAATGAATATGACAGTTTGGAATACTTAAATTATTGTATCACATTGATCTGTATTTACGTTTTTCCTTATCAACATCGAGGGCTATATACAAGTAAGACTAAACTTACAGTTTAAAGTGAGATCTGTAGTAAGTGCGAAGCTCTCCCACCCGGAATCGAACCTAGAACCTTGTGCACAGAAAACTTGCGCTCTACCTACTAGACTTGTGAGAACTTCTTTAATTCAAATTTCTGAAATCGATAATGTTTTAGGGGCACACAAGTTCGCCCAATATACCAATATACTTTATAACGCCGACTTTAAAACGTGGTCCGCGCAGAATCATTTATAAGAGGGTCGTCCAGAAAATAAAGGAAATTGCGCATCACGCGCGGCGCCGATCTCCCACTGCGATCGCGTGCGCGGCAGTTAGCTCTTTGCTTCCTCCACGTCAATGTATGTAAGTTGAGTCTGAATGTTGTGTGGTCACACTACTTGTTTTTGCAGCGATTCAAAATGGCGACGCCAATCGAAAATTCAGCCAAATGTCAAGTCATTCGTTTTCTGAACGCGCAAAAAGTTAAGTCTATCGAAATTTATAGGCAAATAAAGAATATTTATGGTGATAGTAGAATGAACGAATCACCAGTGACGAAATGATGTTTAATCAAGGAAGGATCAGTGTGTGTGATGGAGATCGGAGTGGGAAGTCATTACTTGTTACGGAAGAACTGAAGGAAAAGACGATGAAAAAATTCAGAAAAAAAAACAACTGTTAACTTTGAGCATGTTACACAAAGCTTTTCCACAAATTTTTGGGTGGGAAAAAGTTCGCAAACGATGAGGAACTCAAGCAAGCAGTGACAGCCTGGTTCAAATCTTTGGCGGCAGATGAGTTTAACATCCGCATTGGAAAACTAGTCCCACATTATAACAAGTGTTTTGACAACTATGGTGATTACATAGAAAAGTAGAGTAAGACCCTGTGATTTTGAAAATAAAGTTTCTTTATTTCCCTGAATTTTCTTTACTTTCTGGACGACCCTCGTAATGCACCAAAATTGAGTGCGCTAATTATCTAGCCAGTCATATGAAAGAAAAATAAGACAAATAAACTTAGAAACGAAACTGAAAGATAGAGGTGTACAACACATATGCGTTGCATGTTAGAGATGTACAAATTTTCCATATACGTACTTCATATGTATACTTCACGGAAAAAATAGCATAGAAAAGAGGGCAATTTAGAGGCAATATAAGATTCTTTGTCTTTCCATTTTCTTGTTACCTCGTTTAAAAATAAGCAGCAGTTGTTTGATATGCAAGAGATAATGAAAGAACAAAGTATATGTCACTCGAAATGCTTCGTATGCATGTTTTTCTCCACTTCCTTATTCATATCGGAAGGCATCTATGCATTTTTAAGTTAGTTTAAACTTCGATATTTATCAATTGTTTCGTGTTTAAGACTTTAAAAAATGTATTTTTTTTTTGTTGTGTTGTAAATTGTTATGTTTCATCATACCTGTGACAAGTGAGCTGCATTTATAAGTAATTTGTGCAGGTACCCTAGTCTATGATTCCATCTTGTTATGTGGTTGCCATATGGCACACATACTCCATTTACAAGTGAGCACGCGAAAAATACAAACGAAAAAATAAAAAAAAGGAATGAAAAAACTATAATAAATGTCCAAGATTTTAGTAGTGAAGGGAAGATGATGGATGGAAAAGAATACATTTAATATTCTTTTTTCAGTACTTCCGGTAATGAAAGTTGTTCCGCATCGGTTACTTAGTTTAACATTCTATAGACGTGATGTACCTAAATAAAGAGAAGCAAATGTTTTTTGTTTTTTTTAAATGCCTTAGTTTTGAACAGAATTATAATAAGCCACTTAAGTTATCAAGACTCCTTGACACTGATTCAGCAAGTGAACACCAATGGCAAAGCTAGTAATTTGATACGAGACGGCAGCAATGTAACGTAAGGGAAACACCCCAGTCATGGACACTGTTAAGAACACTTTTGACAAAATATCTTGTAGATGGAAAAGAACGGTAGTAAGCTTATTGTTTCGTAGTGTAGGCATAGTTTACACTTACGTCTATTAAATCGTAGTTATTACTCCTATAAAAAAAGAGTGTAGAACGTACTATTTGAGTTGTTCTTGTAACCCTGTTTTTATCATCAGTGATGGACATTTAAAAAAAAAAGTGATTGCCCCAGTTATGGACACCCAGTGATGGAAATACAAGGGATGGGATAAAACATGAACATATGCAGTACCTTTAACCGAATCGCTAAAGAGATACCAAAATAAAGTATCAAATTATTTTAATAAGCTGAATTAAACTTCAATGTTTTAGTTTAACAATGCTCAGTTCTAATGTTCTGTTTTGAAAATACAGATGGTGATCAGAAAAATGGAAACATCTGAACGAAATTGCAACTTACCAGATTAATATGGTGTCGGGCCACCTTTCGCCTTCAGAACAGCCTTGATGCGACGTGGGATGGAGGCATAGAGGTCGTGAATGGTAGCAAGTGGAATTTTACACCATTCCTCGTACAGGGCATCGGCCAGTTTTGTGAGAGAGGATGGAGGTGGAAATCGTCGCCGCCGAGGTGGAGTCGTGTTTCCAAGACGGACCACAGATGTTCAATTATGTTGAGATCTGGGGATTGGGCGGGCCAGGGGAGGTGTTGAACTTCATCCCGATGTTCCTCAAACCATGCTGCAACAACGCCAGCTGTGTAAATGGGTGCATTATCATCCTGGAAGATGGCGTCATTGTCCGGGAACAACATCCGGACCGTAGGATGCAAGTGGTCTCCTAAAATTGCGACATAATCGTTGGCAGTGATTCGTCCGCTAAGTGTAACCACAGGACCCAATGAAAACCATGATATGGCGGCCCACAGCATCACTGAGCCGCCGCCATGTTTCACAGTTGGGCGGAGACACTGCAGATCGTAAGCTTCTTTGGGCGTTCTCCACACATAAGCACGGCCCGTGGTTGGGAATAGGGTGAAGGATGACTCATCCGACCATATCACACGTTTCCAGTCCTCAACGGTCCAAGTTGCATGGTCGTGGCACCATTTGCGGCGTGCGAAAGCGTTATGGTCCCTGATGAGCGGTTTGGCCCGTGCAACACGACCCCGTAAGTTCATGTCATGTAATTCGCGGCGGACTGTAATTGTCGAAACAGAGTGGGGGAGGTGCTGATTGAGTTCCTCCGTCACTTGCTCCGCAGTGGCACGACGGTTCTGCGTGACAATGCGCTTTAATACCCGGCGTGACCTGTCACTCATGATTTTTTTCCGCCCACTGTTCCGCTTCCCCGATGTGGGTTTCCCGTGTGTTGTGTAGGCCGTTATCACCTTCGACACTGTCCCACGCGACACACCTAACACAGTAGCCACTGCCGTCACACTCACCCCACATAACCGCGTACCAACAATTTGCCCTCTTTGAAAATCTGAGAGGTCTCCAATTTTACACTACCTCCGTCTACTGCAGCCGCTGGACACTGTTGTTCCACTGCGCCTGACGTAGTATGGAGACCGATCTAACACACCACCACCAGCGGTCCGGCGCTGCGGGCGCCACGACACCACTGCCAACCCATACATCTGACGTGTTGCCAGCTACAGGTGTTTCCATTTTTCTGATCACCATCTGTATATCAAACATACAGTACTGTATATCAAAAGAAAATTTTATTCCGGTTTAATCGAGTTTTCGTTTAACTACAACACCATTGGTCCACCAAATTCGGTTAAATGGGACTCATGGAACTCTAGTGTATGTATAAATATAACACTGTTGGTTTTCAAAATGTGGGTGTGGAGATCAATGGCGAAGCGTACTATGAGGCTCTGAGGCCGGGCCTACCTTGTTTTCTAGCGTATATTTTCTTTATCTTTGGTTTCTTATAAAATAAAGTCAATACTTCAACATTTCGGTTTTTCCGGTAACAAAATAGTAGGTTAGAAACACTTGGAGACCCTTCCGTTTGAGTCTCACCAGCTCGCTAGACAGGCTTACGGGCTATGCTGCTCAGGGAGCGAAGCTATTATCACTGGGAATTCCATGCATTGTTGGGAAGGCACAAAGGCTCGCCTCTGGGAGTTCAGTTTTAGATTTGAAGGCATCTTTCAATACTAACACATTATAAAATGACTCCCTTAACACAGGAGTTATTCAGAGTAGCTGTTTTTTTTTTTCCTACATGGGACCCGAACCATAATAGTTTGTAGAATATAAGGCTGATACATTAAACATATACATAAATTAACCATACGCTACCTTACAGGATAAAATAATAATAGCTATTTCTGTGTAATTTTAGTTGAGTTTTCCATTTCATAGAATCAGTGGGGTTTTTACAATTTTGTTTCGGGAGAGGCTTTGCTAACTTTATTTCTGGAAATGTGAAAATTCTGTAATGTAAAACAATAAGAAGTTGCGATAAAATTTCGGTGAGTGCGGAAGTCACCCCCTTAAATATGTCACTGCATAGAATACAATATTAAATATCTTGCGTTGATTCAAATGAAGTTCACCTTGAACAATATCGTTTCTAGTGAAGTCATTATCACGTGATACATTAATTAAATGCAGTATTGTACTTACAGTGGGAGATGCAAGTAACAAGCACTTATCCAAGAAATTTGACACAGTTAACTGGAAGAATGCACTTACTTTTTCTCTCCCTCTATTTTCAAATATGCAGGAAATGAAAACAGCAAATGAGGAGGAAATTCCCCTCATCCCCCCTGCAAATCCCAAACAGAAGAAAATATGAAGTGCACTTCAAAATTTTTGTAGTGGAGATAAATGGGAATATTCCATTAATACACATGGTGTGTTTTCCTCCACGTAAATATTTGTTGAATAATAATAATAATAATAATAATAATAATAATAATAATAATAATAATAATAATAATAATAATAATAATAATAATAATAATAATAATAATAATAATAGACTACTTTCCGTCTACTTTTGCTTATATAAATATTCATTCTTTCTTGTTAAATTTAACAAAAAAAAAAACTACGTATACGATGCACATAAATTTAGCTCTAAGCAGTGTTAGAAATACAGCTAAGAAATTTCTTTAAAATAAATAGATTTGGTAGTTTCTTTTGTTTAACTCAATAAGGAAAATAGAATTCTGACTATAATTTTAAAGATTTTATGATACATTAAATATTATTTGTGTTATTAGTTTATCGAGCCTACCCTACTTGTAGGATTACGCTTCGCCACTGGTGGAGATGAGTGGAGAGAATTAACTGAATGAGGAAGTGTTAGAAATTATAGGGGAGAAGGGAACTGTTTTATATGTACTTTCAAACAAGAGAAAGAGAAACTGGTTGGAATATTGACTGAAAAAGAACTGTGTTATGAAGAACATGAAAGAAGGTGTGGCAGGAAAAAGAGGGAGAGAGCTAAAGAGATTATCTTTGATAGACAGTAGTAAAATAGACAATTCCTTCGTGAAGATGAAGAGATTAGCTGAAATTAATTTTTCAGTTTTACGTCCCACGAATACGCCGGCTAGGCTAAAGGATTAGAAATAAATAAAGTTCTGGTGGAATGAATAAAGTGGGAGGAAACTGGAGAACTCAGAGAAAACCCACGCAAAAAACCACAGTGTTTGTCCACCACAAAGTGCATTTGGCGCGAGCTGGGATCGAACCAGGAACCCCATGCACCAAAGGTGAACGCTCTACTACTGAGCCATCGCGGCTCCGAGATTATTTGAAGACCGTTGGCGCATAATAATTCCTCCGTTTGCAGCAAGCCAATAATGAAAATGAAAGGATGGTGATAATGATGAAGAAGAAAACCAATACATTAATGATTTAGCTCACAATAAATTATTAAATAAGAAATGATTCACTTGCACAAATAGAAAAGAAAAAAAAAGAAGGCAATTGGGTAATAACGGATTTTGTTTAAAAAGAATAAAGTCGTGACTAATAAAAAAAATTAGAAAATCATTCTCACTTTGCGTCCGTGACTGAAGAGCCATTCCTGATAGCATTTTACTGATCAATATGGCATACCATCCCCGAAGTGGAAAATTTAACAAGAGAATATTTTAAACAAACAGTAACTTAACAAGTTATGTACGGAACAAGAAAAGAAATGCGGTGTACAATGGGAGGATCAACTCCGCCCTGTTAATTTATAATTTCATTCTCTCTTTCTTCTTCTTCATCTTCTTTTCCTTCATTTTGCTACGGAATGGAATTCGGAAATATACTTTCATTAACACGATGTATCAAGTCTTTGGTTTTTAAGTTGAAGATGAGTTGATCAAGATAAATGTTTATTATTTTTAATCACTTTTAGTTAAGTAAGAACAATGGTTTGAATGCTTCCTGTTAGCTCTTGAAATACGTGTGTATCAATGTAAGTGTATGTGTGTGTTTATATTGTGCATCAAAGGAATTAGTTTATATAAGAATGGCATGAAAGGTCATTACATTGAAGAAATCCAGTGATCTAAATAACGCAGACGTATTCAATGAACCACGTATACCAATGTCGCTGTTCGCGGATATTTTATTGCGACGATCTATTCAACATCAGAATGTAAAAGTGCTTTCCTACGCTTATATAGGTTTGCCAACAAGATGAGAGAGAATTTTCGTGACAATATACGATACAAGAAAGATCTCTTGAAACAGAAAAAGATGTACTTTCCGAGACGAGGCAAAATTTTCGTGTCGATATACGAGACAAGACAGAGCTCTTGAAATAGTAAAATATCTACTTTCCGAGACGAGGCAGAACTTTCGTGACGATATGCGAGACAAGACAAAGCTCTTGAAATAATAAAGGATGTACTTTCCGAGACGAGGCAGAATTTTCGTGACGATATAAGGGACAAGATAGAATTCTTGAAGTAGAAACATATACTTTCCAAGACGAGACATCACTTTCAGGACAGCTTTTCGAGATGAAACAACCTCTACTATTACTCGTACGCAACCCAACGATATCTCATATTTCCTTCTGCCACTAAACTTAAAGAGCGGTGATAGCGCATTTGGTAAGACGCTACCTCTCAACAGAGTGGCCATGATTCGATTCCTGGTGCATTAATTCGGCACAGATACATCGATTTTTACTTAAAAAAAGAGTATGTCTTCCCCGTGATTCTAAACACATTTCTTTATGATCTGATGGTAATCTTTGGAACTGAACCATGAAACACCTCAACGGTTGCTGTGTTGAGGTTGGTTAAGATTTTTGTAAATAATAATAATAATAATAATAATAATAATAATAATAATAATAATAATAATAATAATAATAATAATAATAATAATAATAAATTTGATCTCGTTCTACCGTTTTTCCAAAGCGGTTCTGTGATTCACGTAACCTCATGAAAAAAATTGGTACCTGGGGCAACCTGGTGCACATAAAAGAAAGATGTTGATTACATCACTTCCATGAACTCAACAAAGTGAGGAGTTTTTACCTCCACACTCACAACTCTTGAGCCTTCATGGGTTATCCCGTAAACAGGGCAATCTTTTACTTTAGTTTCGATTTCATACATGGAACATAGTACAGTAACACATTAACTGCCATATAAGCTGAATTTAACTCACGCTAGCTTTAAGCTAGAGATCTTGGGAGCCGAATATTATTCTCACATTATCTTCTTTATCCTGGAAGCCACATAGTACTCAGATGACTCACAGTATCATGCTGTAACATTTATACAATCTGATGAGTTAAAAAAAGGGCAAAAACCCTGCAATTGGGTAACTCATGATCATTCACCAATTTTTCATTCAGGGGTAAATGTGAGGGGGAACACCGTTACACCTCTTCCAAAAAATATCTATGGCGTCTCCCAGTTCCTAAAAAGTTACAATGGGTAACGATAGGCACGGGGACGTCGTGACGTCATGCGTTCTCCTACCTTTTCCGATCCACTTTTACCCCTGCAATAATAATAATAATAATACATATAATTTAAACATATACAACTTTTCTTCTAAAGTGGATTTAACCGGGGTGGATTCCGGGGAGTCTATCTACTATGCCCCCCGAAAGAGAAATTTTCTATTGTGGTAATCAATGCGTTAATAAATACTATTTTCTTTTATGGTAGACCGTACATAAGCGTGTCCAAAGATTTAAATTAGAAGTAGTAATTTCTTTTAGCCATTTTAGAAGAAATTTTGTATACAGGGTGTCTACTATGCCCCCCGAAAGAGAAATTTTCTATTGTGGTAATCAATGCGTTAATAAATACTATTTTCTTTTATGGTAGACCGTACATAAGCGTGTCCAAAGATTTAAATTAGAAGTAGTAATTTCTTTTAGCCATTTTAGAAGAAATTTTGTATACAGGGTGTCTAAAAATCCCCTGACAAAGGGCAACTCAGAGTTACAACAAAATGTAAGAGGGAGAACCGTCTCCAAATATGATGTTTTCAATATGAAGGAATTTTTCAAATCAGACGAGCCGTTTGGGCTGTACACTCTTTATGCGCCCAATGTTAAATAAAAATACAACGCTGCCATTTGCCTGGACCCACAAGATAATTGAATGAAGTTACTCATTGAAATGCGCGCTCACTAGTGTTGCCACGAGACGAGACATTTCTCGCGTCTCGTCTCGTAAACGAGACGAGACACGAGACGGGACAGAACCCTCCTAGACGAGACACGAGACGAGACAGACTACTTGTCCCGTCTCGAAAACGAGACGAGACACGAGACGAGACGGGACGTCTCGTGAAATGTCTCGTCTTGTCTCGTGTCTCGAAAATGAAAACGCTGGCGGGAATGGCCAAGATTGAAATTGCCAGTGGTCATATAGATTGCAAAAGGAAAATCCCCTTTGTGAGAAAACATGTTGAAAAGCCTTCATAGAAAAGTGTCCTCTGTCTATTGAATGAAACAATCGTGATACATGAGCTTCCAGAAATATCATCCTTAATGTCTTGTCCCCAATTCCCCTTACTGTAAACTGAGGAATTCTCATTTTTTTTTATTTCTGGCTGGAATGATGACAAACAAAATCAAAGACAGGGAAGATTTTTACAAGGTCAAGAAACCGAACTACCACTACCATCTATTCAATTTGAAAACTGGGTAAGGTCTACACTTGTCTTTATTCTCTGGTGGCGGTATTTTTTTGCTATATGAACCGAAAACGGCAATTGAAGTATGTCATCTTGCAACTAAAATTTTGTCTTCTCTCTCTCTCTCTCTCTCTCTCACACACACACACACACACACACACACACATACACACACATACACACACACACATAAAAACACACTTTTACCATTTTACCAATCGCTCGCTTATTATACAGCAGTCATGTTGTAAAATTCACCTCTTCGTTTGGAAGGCGGGCGGACGACAAGGAAGCAAAGATATTATCGACGAACCCTTCAAATTGTTTGCTTTCAGCAAATTTATGATATTAATAATAACACTTTAGGTAAAGAAGTTTTACAGGGGGACCTTCGTTTTGTTACGCGGAAATGTTTGATCTGACCAGACTGCGAAATTGCCCTCTGCTTCCATATTCAGAGGAGGGGAATACTTCCCTTTCCTAGTGAATAATATTCATTAGGACCTGAATTATCTTCAGAAATTTTTTCTTACAGGCGCATAAAACCTCTCGAACTTGATAAGTGTAAAGAACATTTGGTATAATATTCATGGAACTCCGTTGAAAGCAGAAAATATCATGAAAATGATCAAAATTCGAACATTGAAGAACATAATTAACAGAAATGAAATAGGATACCCAAACCATATTTTTAAACCTGCTATAAAATGTATATCCTATATTTTTACTAATTCCTTACTCCCATGAAAGTATCCTGGGGAGGATATTCTCTCCATTTTTTTCAGACTGAAATCCTTTTATCCCGTACGATTCCCCCCCCCTGACACAGTACGAAAAAACAAATGTTGTTAAAATCCATACACATGACCCTTCCGGGACTCAACCCGGGGCCTTCAAGCCGATGGTCTATCGCCGCAGACCGCTAGGCTTGGTATGAAGATGTACGTTGTATGATTGAGAATAGATCCCGACAATATAAGGAACTTTAATCCAAAATTGCCACCCAAAAATCAACTTTTTTTTTTTTTTTAGACTACCTAATCTGGGTGTACTGTCATGAGTTTGTTACACAAACGGGGCAAGCACCACATAGTAGCACACACCCCGCGGTTATGGGAACAAATTTGAACCATAGAGGTGAAGACTGGCCCCAAGCATTCTTTCGTCCGATGTGTCGTTCAGCTCCCATTACTATGGCACTTTAAGTAGAGCTTACTGTGCAGTAACATATAAAATTTCGATCAAATACTTTCCATTACTCAATAAAATTATTTGGTTCCGAGCTTTTTTTAAAAAAAAAAAAAACAAAATAATTGCAACAAATCTAAATATGCTAAAATGGAAAGTAGTTTTTGGATTGTTATGGGTTAACACTGTAAAACCTAAAGGCTGGAATATATGAAATCAAAGTGTACACACATATCTATCTCTCTATTTATGTATATATCTTTCCATCTCTCTCTCTCTCTCTCTCTCTCTCTCTATAAATATTTATATATATATATATATATATATATATATATATATATATATATATATATATATATATATATATATAAAAGAGAACGTACAAATCCTTTGTTAGCTCATCACGCTAATACGGCTGAACCAATTTCTTTCATTTTTGGGGGGTTATTAAGATTTGGACCCTAGATGGTTTTTATCATATCACTTTAATTTTCAATTACCAGTGTCTTGAGATAATTGACCATTCAAGTGTCCATAACGTACAAATCCTTTGTTAGCTCATCATAGCTAAATCTAACCGTATTTATATGCAACCCACATGACCGTGTCACTCGGCGGGTTAACATAAATGACAGGCGATATAATGTTAACATTTACTCCAATCTTCTATGGTTTTTATCATATCACTTGAAAGCGAAAAAGTAAAAATTATCTAAGTAACAAAGTTTATTGCGTTCCGGGGTGACCCCAGCGAAGCGGGGTGAACGCTGCTAGTATATATATATATTCAGACACTATAGAGCAAGTGGACTGATAGTATACGATAGTGTCGGGGATGATGACACCTTTACATCGAAATTTGCTTGTCATGTAAACATTAATTAACATTAGTGTCTTCATCTACGACGTACCTATGAGCAATTTACTGTATATTCGTGTATTGAAACTGGTGAAATAAATTTCAATGTTTTAGAATGTAATAAAAAGAAGCCAGGGTCGAGAAGCCTCAGACAACTAACAGCAGAGATATATTATCTTGTAAACTATTTATCCTTGCCTTGTGAGCTTATTTGAATTTATTTTTAAGACCTTTAGATAACTTTGGCCGAATGGATGATAATGGGAAAATTAGTGGAATGAAGAAAGTGGTAGGATACTAGACAACTTCGAGAAAACACACAAATTCGAAAAATGAAATGAAATCTTTGAGTTTTACGTCCCACGGTTATGCCGGTTAGGCTAAAGGAGACAGTGATGATGAGTAATGAATTAAATGGTGGAATGAAGAAAGTGGGAAGAAACGGGAGAACCCCGAGAAAACCCACGCACACGGTGTTTGTCCACCACAAAGTTCACTTGGCGGGGCTGGGATCGAACCCGAGACCCGAAGCACCAGAGGTAAACGCTCTACCACTGAGCCACCGCGGTCCCCACACACATTCAATGTTTGTCCACCACAAAGCTCACACGGCACTAACCGAGATCGAACCGACTACCACATACACCAGAGGTGAAGGCTTCACGGTGTAGCTACCGTGACATTTCTTGTCTTGTGTGTTCTGGGTAATACTTGTAACTTACAAGGGAAGAGAGGGAGATTATATATCGAAGTGGAAGATGGTTTATATAC
This sequence comes from Thermobia domestica, assembly GCF_964235325.1. Classification (NCBI taxonomy): domain Eukaryota; kingdom Metazoa; phylum Arthropoda; class Insecta; order Zygentoma; family Lepismatidae; genus Thermobia; species Thermobia domestica. The sequence continues at coordinate 138,438 of NW_027656145.1, forward strand.
CAATCGAAAGCACTAATGATGCCTATTACAAAACTGTAATAAAAATTTTCCGAATGCATATACTATGCGAGTTATATGGATATATAGAGTGTCGAGATAAGCCGTTACCACCCCTTGAAATCGCAAACGATAAGACAGATGCCAAAACTGGAAAACATGTGTTTGATCATTTTAAAAGTACAACAGCAAAAATTCTTGTCACAAGGCCACCCGCAGTGTACTGGGCGGGGTCCATCTGAAAAATTACAAAAGGTAAGGGGGTCAAGTAGTATATTGTTCGAAACTTCTTGGGAAATGAAAGAAGACGGAACAAGTCTCAATACTCTAAAATTACCTTGTGCAAAATGGCGGCCGGTCAAACTGTCAGCAAAAACGTAATTGTAAAGTCGATGGCCACCCCCCAAAAAATCCTGAAACGGTGAGGCAGATGTCAAAAGAGGAAAACATGTGTGTCATCATTTCAAAAGTACAATGATTGGAAGTAAAAATATTTGTCTCAGGGTCCTCCACAATGTCCCAGGGGGGTCATGTTCAAATTGTTCAAATAGCAAGGGAGGTCAAGTAGCACATCGTTTAAAGCTGTTATTAAATGAAAGCAGATAGAACAAGTATGGACGCTCTACGATAATACTGTGCAAACATCTTGCATTTTAGTTGTTCTTTCTGTAACCGGGTTTTAGTTTATTTTCACTTTAATTCTTGTACTCAACGGAAAGAAAGGAAATGCCGCTACTATGAGATTCTGCTCTTTGAGCCCAATAATATCTAAATAAAGAAAAAATAATAAAATAAAAGCAAATTAAGACATAAAGAAAAGAAACAACAACATTTGACATCTTTAAGTGTAGAACTGACTAGTTAACATATAATGTACTTCCACAAACATAAATAAGTAGAGGTTGGAGCCATCAGAAGTAAAGACTCTTGCCTCTACTTATTTATGTTTATGACTGCACAACAGTGGTACTTATGCTCGTTATCTGGTTTATCAATTATAAAATGATTCAAACGAAAGAATTCCTTGCACCAGGAAGAGTAAATACGTACAAATGTCTCAGAATGAATACAAGTGCCGATTGCAAAATGGAAAGTGAACGTGCTCAGAAAATCGAAATGAAGATGTACATTTTGACCGGCCGCCATTTTACACAGGGTAATTTTAGAGGATCGAGACTTGTTCCGTGTTCTTTTATTTCTCAACAGCTTTATTTGACCATATTTGTCATTTGAAAATTTTGAGTAGGACCCCGTCTGGAACCTTGTGGAGGACCCTGGGACAAACATTTTTACTTTCAATCATTGTACTTTTGAAAAGATGACACACATATTTTTCTTTTTTGACATCTGTCTTACCGTTTCAGTTTTTTTTTTCTTTCTTTGGAGGGTGGACATAGACTCTGCAATGACGTTTTTGCTGACAGTTTGACCGGCCGCCATTTTGCACAGGGTAATTTTAGAGAGTTGGGACTTGTTCGTCTTCTTTCATTTCCCAAGAAGTTTCGAACGATATACTACTTGACCCCCTTACCTTTTGTAATTTTTGAGTTGGATCCCGCCTGGGACTCTGCGGGTGGCCCTGGGACAACAATGTTTGCTTTGATACATTGTACTTTTATAATGATCAAGAACGTGTTTTCCAGTTTTGGCATCTGTCTCATCGTTTGCGATTTCAAGGGGTGGAAATGGATTTTCTGGACACCCTGTATATTCATATAACTCGCACAGTATATGCATTCGGAAAATTTTTATTACAGTTTTGTAATAGGCGTCATTAGTGCTTTCGATTGGTATATAAACCATCTTCCACTTCGATATATAATCTCCCTCTCTTCCCTTGTTAGTTGTATCTTGATTAGCATGGTGCAGCCTGCTACATTTTACTTTCGTTCCCATGGTATGCTGCTATATTTTTACGAGACAAGACGAGACAAAACGAGACAAACGAGACGAGACGAGACGGGACAGAACCTCTCGAGACGAGACACGAGACGGGACGAGCACATGTTTTCGAGACGAGACACGCTTTGCACGAGACGAGACGAGACAGACTGAAGTCTCGTCTCGTCTCGTTTCGTGGCAACACTAGCGCTCACCATCGACACGTTAGCATAAAAGACAGTAACTTCACTAACTTATGTTGTGGGTCCAGGTAAATGGCAACGCTGTATTTTAATTAAACATTGGGCGCATAAAGAGTGTACAAGCAAAATGGCTGGTCCGATTTAAACACAATTCCTTTACTTTAGATTGAAAACATCATATTTGGAGATGGTTTCCCCTCTTACATGTTGTTGTAATTCTGATAATAACAGAATTACCCTATGTCAGGGAACTTTTGAGACACCCTGAATATTTAAAAATACGTGTACTATTATTATTATTATTATTATTATTATTATTATTATTATTATTATTATTATTATTATTATTATTATTATTACCCAGTTCTCACTTAATTAAGACTTTTATTTCACTGTGTGATTGTGTGTGTATGTATTTATATCCTGAAAGGAAATTACTATTGATCTATTTTCCAAAATTGTAAAAATGTCTTCTTTTCTCTTCAATGGGTATTTTAAGCGCACAGAACAAGGCAGAATGCGAAATAAGAATAGCGGTATTCAGCAACAGGATGTAAAATACAATTCTTTCTTTACATATTACCTCCTACTTTTTTTTTTCTTTCTTGATATCTTCATTTCTAGTTAAGTAACGTAAGTGAGAAACTGGGCTAACTTATGCTCCTTTTCTCTCTCTCTCTCTCTGATATCTGGAAACTTCCAACAGGATTTTATTTTGAAAACGTGTCGTGTGAAAATGAAGAAACAAACATGATAGTTTAAAATAAAATGGAAGCAAAGACAATGCAACACTGACTATAGTTGTATAATCCATTGTCCTTAACATGACTTCTGTCTGTACACAAAAGGATGGGCTTGGAAAAAAAAATATGATTATTCATATACACATATAAATTTTCATGTAAAATGACAAGTGTCAGTCAATATTGTTACTGTGATGCCCGTACCTGTAAAAGAATGATGTAGGAAAAACAAAAGGGTGTCGTGGGACTGTTCTGCCCTTTAACTACTGAACTTGGCCGTTAAAGTCGCACGTACAAGATTACTTCTTTTAAAAATATCTCCAGCAAGTTCATCAATCGAAATACTTAGAATCATTGATTATTATTGAAACTATAATCAACTACAAGGATGTTCTTGAACTCAAAATCTAAATACGATGCTCAGTTATGCACTAGACTTTGAAAATAATTTCTTTTTTCCAATCGCTAACAATGAATTATTTGACTGGAGTTTATTGTTACGTTTTATGAACGTTATTGTATGAGCCGATGGTGCCCTAAAGGTGTAGTCCAGCAATCTGAGGTGTTAGGTTGACAATTGTTACGCAAACCCGTTGGGAACGACCAGGGTCATATTTTAAACTGTCCTCTAACAATTGTTGGATTAAGTACAAATATGATTATGATTAAAACAAGTGTTCCAGTTGGGATAGATTTTAAAAAGTAGTAAAGCTCTCACGTCTGATGGGAGGGTCTTGGTTTGATTTCCAGTCATGTGCGTTTGTGACATATACAACATTGTGTCTGTGGGGTTTTCTCGGAGTTCTCCCGTTTCATCCCAATTCGCATTCCATCAGTTCTTTGACTTCCATTAATTATCCACTTCTTTAGCCTCAGGGCACGTCAGTGAACGTAAAGGTATATATTCCATGGATCTACAGTATAAAGTGGATTTCAAATGACATGTATTCCACTGCGCCTATTTACGGCCAGATTGTTACCGTGCATGATCCAGGTTTTGACTTCCGGCGGTGGATGCAAATTCCAAGATCCCGTTTCATACTGCCTCAATACTAGAAAGAAACGTTTAACTTCAATCGATCAACATCTATTCTAGATTTCTAAAATCAAAACCAGATTTCTTATACCAAAAAAAAAAAAAAAAAAAAAGTGTACTAACCATTTAATCATGAGGTTACTCAGCGAACAGAGTTGCTCACGATAAGACACTAGGCAGAACTCTTCCAATAACATATTTTCCGGAACGAAACATTACTTACAAGGCACCTTTTCGGGATAAGGCAGCATCAACTGTTGTCTCGCAGGCAATTGATTTCGAGTAAGTTATTTTGAAATTGCAAATGAAACCAAAGCAAATCAACGGGGAAACATTGGAAATACATCATAAAACGATGAGTAAATACATTGGCATTTAAATTATTATTATTATTATTATTATTATTATTATTATTATTATTATTATTATTATTATTATTATTATTATTATTATTATTATTATTATTATTATTATTATTTAATTAATTAATTAATTAATTAATTAATTAATTAATTAATTTTTCAATTTGTGATTCGATGCAGAGTTACCTCAGTGAAACGCGTTTTGCGACACACTACCGACATGGATTCCACTTTCAGCAACAGATTCCGCCTTAGAAAGCTCAAGTGACGATGTTAAATTCAATCAATCAATCAATTTATTCAAATAATCGACTGTTATTCACTGTTATCGACTGTTCGAAGTGTTATTAGTAGACTTCGGATTTTTGCATATTTGCATGTTTTGTTCCTGATGTGATATCGATATGCTCTTTAAACAGAAATTCATTTCAGGTGTTTTGGGGTAAAATAGCAGAGTTTTATAGTGCATATATTTGCATATTTCGGACGTTAGTGCATGTTTGTGTCGTTACTGCATATAAATGCATATTTAAAGGAACGACCAAATTGATAATTTTCAACAACCAACAACTTTCTTCATAAATGGAATTTCAAATTTCTAATACAATAGACTCAAGATCTTTACATGGTTCATTGTTGTCAGTTTAGAATATCTTCCAATTTCATGTGAAAGGAGAATAACAAAAGGGTAAGTGATTCATCATCCTCCCGGCAATGATGCATGAATGTCAGCTTTCTGGAAGAAGATATAAATAACAATGTCAAATCATCTACAACAAAATTTCCATGTCACTCACCTCAGTAGTTAAAGTACCTACTGTTATGTGTGTGTGGGTTTGAAATTGTGTGGCAGTATAAGAATGCCAAAAGAAAAATTTTGGTCTATTTAGTTGTAGTGCGACATCTTAATTAGAACTTTAACTAGCTTAGCATTTTGTACAATTTTTGCCCATTTTTGTCCACCCAAGAAAAAAAAATTGTATCATTTAAATAAAGGAGGGAGGGCCATTTCAAAACTTGTCTACATTGATCACCTGTAGTGTGACAACTTCAAACTTGAATTTTAACTAGCTCAGAATCTTGTCCAATTTTTTGTTCATTTCTGTCCACTCCTCAAAAAATTTGTACCATTCAAATAAACGAGCGAGAGTCATTTCAAAATTTCGGCCACTTTGATCACCTGTACCACGACATCTTCAAATTCGAATTTTAATTCGCACAGAATTGTGTCGAATTTTTGAACATTTTTGTACCACGAAGAATAAATTCTGTACTATTGAAATAAACCAGGGACGGTCATTTAATAATTTGACCACTGCATCACCTGTAGTGAGACAGTTTCAAATTTGAATTTCAACAATCTTGGTGGTATAAAAGTCTACACAAAATAGGGAAAATTCTAAGCTATTTAGAATTCCAATTTAAAGATGTCACACTCCTGGTGATCGAAGTGGCCAAAATTTTGAAATGGCCCTCCTTTGTTAATTTGAATAGTACAATTTTTTGATGGTACAGTCACGAACATATATAAATGGAAGTTGGAGCCATTATTTCTTATGACTCAAACCTCCATTTATTTATGTTTGTGACTGTACAAAAATGTACACAAATTGGACGAATTCTGAGCTAATTAAAATTTGAATTTGAAGATATCGCACTACAGGTAATCGAAGTGGCCAATTTTTGAAATGACCCTCCCTCGTTTATTTTAACGGTACACAATGTTTTGTTGGTGGTACATGAATGCACAAAATTTGAAGCTTGTTAAAATTCGAATTTAAAGATGTCGTACTACAGGTGATCGATGTGGCGAAATTTTGAAATTACCCTCCCTCGTTTAATTGAATTTACAATTTTTTTCTGAGGTGGACAAAAATGGACAGGAATTGGGCAAATTCCTAAGCTAGTTAAAATTCAAATTTGAAGATGTCGCACTACAGGTGATCGAAGTGCCCAAGTTTTAAAATGTCCCTCTCTGTTAATTTGAATGGTGCAAAATTTGTTCTTGGGTGGACAAAAATGGACAAAAATTGGACAAAATTCTGAGCCAGTTAAAACTCGCATTTAGAGATGACGCCCTACAGGTGATCGAATTGGACGAAATTTTGAAATGGCCCTCTTTTGTTAATTTGAATGATAATTCTTTTTCTTGGGTGGACAAAAATGGACAAAATTCTGAGCTGGTTAAAATTCAAATTTGAAAATGTCGCAGTACAGGTGATCGAAGTGGCTGAAATTTTGAAATGACCCTCCTTTGTTAACTTGAATGGCACATTTTTTCTTGGGTAGACAAAAATTGGACAAAGATGTCGCACTACAACTAAATGGGCCCGAAAAATCTTCTAAAAAGTTATCTTCTGAAACAATGGATTGAAGTTGAGAGACGTTAACAATTCAAGAAGAAAATATATTATGCAAAATGTATGCTAAAAAAAATAATATTTTCAAAGTAAGTAAGCTTGATTTCAGAAGAGGACATTTCTATTTCGACAGCAAAAGCTGAAACTTCAGCAGCGCTTAATTGTTTATCCTTCTTATATTTTCATAGCAGTTTCAAGTCTAATAAGGAGTTTATACATCTATGAAACAACTCAGATGTGGCTTTTTTATATTCGACAGAGTTCATCGCAAAGAAACCATTAAAAAATGTATTTCGGGAAGGAATGAACAATACTTCGGCAATGAGCTCTAAATTAATTAAAATATTTGCTTTACAAAATCTAAAACTCGTCACAGCAGTTACTTTCTGAGATAAGTTTCCAAGTTTTCCTTTAAGGAGTTTATGAGAATATTTAAATATAAGCTTGTGTTGCTTTGATACGCACCCAGGTCTCTCGAAACGTAACTTTCCTATTAAGTCTTCTGTTATGTTTTCGATAACTTTACCTTCTTTCCATTCATGCTCATGTCTCGCTCAAATCACTTTATTCCATTGTAAAGTATTTATATTATACATTGTAAATTATTACTATTTGAAACGGACAATGTTACGCTAGAAGGAAATATTCTAGAATTTACACATAATTGGGTGCAAAAAGTAATTTCGAGTGGATTTATTTTCTTTTAAACAAGAACCTAAGGTTTTTGAATACAGGCTATTAATACAGTAAAAACTGCCTTCAACAGGTCCCTTATTAAACGGAAAATTATTTTAAACGTAAATATTTCACGGTCCCATGCATTTAAAGATAAAAAAAACAACATAAAAACATGGTTAAATTCTCTTGATTAGGCGAAACCTGTGTTGCGAAGAACGGATGTTAACATATATTTTAACAGAAATTTTCAAGTTCCGGAATGTAGCATTTAGAAAATTCTTCGACATTTTGTAAGAGGTTAGATATATGAACTACGCTGTAAAGGTCTTCGTTTACTTGTTACCCTACATATTTAACATTTAGTCCAGCGCCATATAAGGCCCTTGACTTTTTAAACGAAGTGCAATTTACCGTGCGACTTTTTAAACGAAGTGCAATTTACATAGTAATTTCCAAATACCAATAACTCGCTCTCTAGCTGGTTTAGAGACATGGAACAAGGAGCATAATATACACAATTGTTCAAAAGGTATTCAACAGTAGAGGGAGGAGCACTGAAAAGGGCATATCATCTACTTTTTGTCTTGGCCTTTGAAACCGTATGTAGGCTTTTTTTGTTCACTGTAAGTTTTATGTGTATTAATTCGTAGCACAAATAAATACTGTAATTGAATACGGAACACCTATGTACAACATTTTATTTTATCTCGCTATGTCCATTATACGTATGTACAGTCCACAGCAAAAAACCTGCAACATGAGCATGTAAGTTTATTGTGAAACTACGCCTAACAGTCCAGGGAATCAACATAACGTCTAAGCACGAATCACGCCTGGATAAACCTCGGCGTCCTCCCCTGAACACTTATTTTGGAGCAAAGACTTCGTCGTTTCATAATAAATTTACATGCTCATGTTGCAGTTTTTTTTTTTGCTGCAGACTGTACATTACTATTTTTTTTAAAACATACATCTATCTTCGTTAACTTTAAAACTTTTAATGGAAATTTTTGTGAGCCCTGTTCAATTTCGCTAGGTAGCTTTTATTATATGTTTTTGCCAGAAATGTTTCTCCGAGTATATTTATTCTTTATTCACAGATACTAGGCGCATTCTTTTTTATTTGTAAATTTATATATATATATATATATATAAATTTCACATACTGCCTGTGAGCTGTTTCAACCCCCAAGAAACCAAATGTATTCAAGAAGCTTTGGAGGCTTACGGAGCTGAAAATATTAAAAGCGACCTTACATTTATCAATACTCATTTCAGTTCATGGGAGCCGCAGTGGCTCAGTGGTAGAGCGTTCACCTCTGGTGTTTGGAGTCCTGGATTCAAATCCTGCTCCCGCCAAGTGAACTTTGTAGTGGATAAACACCGTGTACGTGGGTTTTCTCGAGGTTCTCCCGTTTTCTCTCACTTTCTTCATTCCACGATTTCATTCATTTTTCATTATCACCGTCTCCTTTAGCCTAACCGGCATAAGCATGGGACGTAAAACTCAAAAATTTCATTTCATTTTCATTTTAGTGCAATTTCAAAAATCATAACGAGATTAGAAAAGCGATGATTAGGACTTTGTAGTGCATTTGAGCAGTTTGATTCAATAACGAAACAAACGCCACCAAAACCAATCAGACAAGAATTTTTTTCGAAATGCATAGTCAATAGACGCGAAAAATTCTGGTATAAAATTCTTGTCTAATGCAAATAAAGTGTTCCTGGGAACAACGACTCACGAATTTCATATTTATAGGCAAGTAACATTGCTTCTTTGAAATACTGCCTCTTAACGACCCGTGACAAAGAAAGAACATTTTCCATATACAGTAATGTTTTGACAGATAAATACAGGCTTTTGCCAGAAACATCGAAAACTATATAGTTGTATATTGTAGCATAAATACATCATAGTTATACACCAAGTATATGTAGTTCATGTAATACACGTTTTTCCTCTACAGATAATAAAATTCCTCATTTAACTTTAGCTTTTGGATGGTGCATATTTACAATTTTTAGTGCATATTTGCATATTTTCAGTGCATATTTTCTTAATTTTTAGCGCATATTTGCATGCATATTTTGCCGTTTTTTAGTGCATATCGATCCGAAGCCTAGTTATTAGTTATTCAAAGAATTATTCACTTACTTAAATAATTTATTCAAATATTTTTCAAACTGTTATTCGATTTTTTAAACTCAAACCGTTACTCGTTATTCGAACGATCATTTCTTATTCAACTTATTATTTTTTTTTTCGAACAACTATTCGCTTATTCAACTTTTAAGGAATTTGGTTTGCGAAAACTGTAGGGGCCTATATTCCCTGTCTATGTGTCCCTCCGTTCGTCCGGGAGACAAAAGGGTCTCAAGAACTACTCGACGGATTACCATCAATTTTGGCCCGGATGTAGAGAGTCCAAAATTAGGAAACTGAGTTCGTTGATAGTGATGCTCCATGTACCCGAAGTGGTAGAAATCAATCATTTCTGCTTTCTAAACGTTAATCACTATAGAGCAAAAACATTAAGAGATAACGGAAGCGTATCTTGCAATGCTTAAGAGTCCAAACAACACACTTCATCTTCATTTTTAACCCTCTACTGAAACTGAAAGTGACAGAAATCCATTACAACTTCCGGTTTAAATATTGATCTATACCTAATAATGGAGCAAGGCACAGAGAGTTTGAAAACTACACCGACAACGTTTGGGAGGTGATTCCTGACACCAAGATAAGACAAAAAGTATAGACCAACCTGGGTGCACAAATACTTCCTTTCGGAGTTATAGGCTGCCGAAAACATGAAAAAAATAACTTTAAAGGCCCATAGGTCCGAAACTATGGGACCTACCGTAGTTGGGTCAAGACTTAAAAACTAGTATGCGCCCTATCCAAATATCCAAGTTTCAGAATCCTGCAGTACTTCTGCAACAATTTTCATAGAGGTAGTTGGTGAGTACTTCAAATTAAATGCCCGTAGCCGAACTCCCTCTATAAAAATTGTTGCCTGACTACCTTAGGATTCTGAAACATGTATTTTTGGATAGCGCACATATTAGATTCTAAGTGAAGTCTTGACCCGACTACGGTAAGTCTCATAGTTCTAGAGCTATGGACCTTTAAAGTTCATTTTTTTCATGTTTTCGACAGCCTATAACTCCGAAAAGGAAGTATTTGTGCACCCAGGTTGGTCTATACGTTTTGTCTTATCTTGGTGTTAGGAGTCACCTCCCAAACGTTGTCGGTGTTGTTTTGAAACACCTTGTATACTTGAATTAGCGATCCAAGAATAGGTACCAAATTTTCTCTCTTAACCTTTATTCAAACCAAAGTGGCGAAAATCAACCACTTCTGGGTTTAACGTTGATCACTATAAAGTGAAAATGGTAACAGACAACAAAGAAGTGGCTTTCTGCAATGAATTAAACGTCCGAAGAATATATTTCATCTCTACTCTAAATGTCTCTACCAAAACTACAAATGATATAAATCTACTACTTCTTCCGTTTTCAGTATCAATTGGGAAAATAGTACGCCATACAAACCCAAACTCCTTCATGAAAATGAAATGAGATCTTTCAGTTTTATATTCCACGGTTATGCCGTGTAGGCTAAAGAAGACAGTGATGATGAGAAATGAATGAAGATGGTGGAAGAAAGAAAGTGGAAAGAAACGGGAGAACCCTGAGGAAACCCATGCACACGGTGTTTCTCTACCATAAAGTTCACTTAGCTTGAGCGGGGATCGAACAGGGACCCCACGCAGCAGAGGTGAACGCTCTACCACTGAACCACCGCGGCTCCTCAAACGCAAATTCATGTGATGTACATGTGACACACAGCTACTTTTTAACAGCATATTAACACTTAACAGCACAACATTATAAAAGCATTCTTCATCCAAAAGATGACAATGGAACGTCACATTTCATTGAAGTAATGGATACTTAAAAGCATACTCAGACCACGTTATCTAAAGGAGTAAATTAATTTTGTAATATATATTCATTGTAATAATTTATCTGTTTCTAGCAAAATACACTTACAAGATAAAAGACGAATATTTGGAATAGCAGTATAATGCAGCCTAAACGTGACTTCAAAATGATATCGCTGACTTAGTTCCTTGAGAATTGGATGGGAAATGGGTGACCACAATTTCCCAGAAGGAAGTCATCCAGTACTTTAAATTACTGTGGGAAAATTTTCTATTATATTATTATTTAATATACTACATAAACCAAGGAGGCGTAATTTAATTATGACGTTTGTATCTAATTCAATAGGTTATTATCACAGACAGGGATCAGAATTCAATTTCAGTTGGTATATTATATTTGTTCGTTTCTAGATAATTTTATTAAAATCTCTCAAAGTAAGCAGGACGATTAATGAATGTGTTACCCAAATATTAAAAAAAAAAAAAAAAAAAAAAAATCGATCATTTACAAATGAACGAAACGTTTTAGGATTACATTGGATTTCTCTAAAATGTATGAACTCGCAGGCAAAGTTTTAGCGACCTACTACCGAATACACAATACAGATAGTAAGCTATGCAATAAAGGTAGATTATCCATATATTTTTCCATTCTTCCTTTTCTTTCGCTAAGGTGATACCACATTTATACGTTATTCCAAGAGAATGAGCATTATAAAGACATATAAAGACCGAATCAAGAAATATAGTCTGAATATGGTATGCTTGGGTTTTGATGGAGTTTTTGTTTTCATAAGAAACAAAAAACATTACAACATTGAACATTGAATGTTTTTATTTGATATTTTGTGGTTTGTCTTACTAATTGTGGTTTGCCGTTCCTTAAAGTTCCAACTGCGTGGAACAGAAACGTGAAAGACTTGGGGATGTTACTCTATTCAGCTGAAATTATTTTATATCAAAAATATGATTTTGAGTTGAACTTAGGCTGAAATATCGTGCAAGGAAATAGCCCTGGGACGCCGGCGATTTTTTAAAAAAAAAAAACTGAAAATGTATATAAAAAAGTGGGCTTGGATATTTTTCAATTCAGGTTCTCAATTGGTTTGCTCATGTTTAAATATTGGGTTAACATGAAATGAATATTTATAGGTTTTTGCTATGGGTTCTGAAACCTCACTTCGTCCCAAACAATTAATTCAAACATGAGTTTTGATTTTCAGTACGAAACCTTACACTTACCTTTCGATGTAAATCCAGTCTGGTGAAGTGAAATGAAGTATTCACTCAATTGTTAAGTGATTATGCTACATATTGGAGATATATGTTATTGGTAACTTAAAGATAATGAAATACGTAATTAATGATGGAATGATTATAGTTAAAAGAAACAGAAAATTCGTAAAAAAAAAAAAAAAAAAAAACACTATGGGCACAATGTTACCTACTATAAGCTCACAGCCTGGGATAGAATTAGAGACACTTCGAACCAAAGTGAATACTGTACCACTGAACCAATCATTATCTCTTCCTAGCCTCATGAAAATAAAGACATCTCCCAAGGAGACAAAAAGGAGTGGCAGTGTGCGAATCAATTGAATCGAAAAATAGGTTTTCCAATAAGACGAATACGCTAATCATAAAGAAAATACATCAAAAAGCATTTCCCCCAAATATTTCAGTACTTGCGTGAATGAAAAGGTACGGCCATTGAACTAAATTTTATCGCTTCCAATTTTAAAATTAAATGATGTTATGCTACACTGATTAATGAAGTATGGCAAATTCGCCTGAGTCGCTTTTGAATATATCTATAATTATAATAATAGCAAAACTACCCCGTGTAGACTTTTTAGGAGAATCTAATTATGCCATATTGTAAGATTATTAATGGAACGTTCTTTTATGAAATACGAAGAAAATCACCTGAATTATTTTTGAAGAAATTGTCTGAAACGAACTTATCTCGAAGATTAAATTCCCTCTTCTGGACGTATTTCAAGAAAAATGATTTATAATATATAAGAATGTTTATGGAATACTAATCTACGAAATATAAACAAAATCGTTAGAACAATTTTCGAAAAAGAATCAAAAATAATCTACCCTTATTTTTGGGCTTAGGAAGATAATTCGAAAGTCACATCTGGAAAATCTCATAACAACCTTAGGTTTAAAATTTGATTCGAGTAAATTGAGCAGTATGGCCTCTAGGTGAATGTGTATACATCAAGAAAGACAAACATACAAAATAACTTTACAGACACCCCAAAATAACCTTTTTCGGTCCTGTAGGAGCTATGAAATGTGTAAATTCATTGAAATCTCGAATTCGATTTTTTCCCCACAATTACAATACTTCGTTTCCTATCGTCGTTATAAAATAAAAATGTTCCGTTCATTAATTGGAATATTTATTGACGTTTTGTTATTAAGACACAAAACTGTTATGACACTAATGAATGAGCAATGATCAACAACCTCGCAATCGGGAGATTCTAAATTCGATTCTAGCTGACCATCCTAATTTTCCACTCCACTCATTTTCCTCTTTTCCTTTAGACATATGAGGAAATAGCACTTTAAAATATACTTTTCTCAATTTCTTCCAATCTTCCCTTATTGTTTGCAGTGTAAAATGGCTTCAGCTATTAGCAAATGAAATCTTGTTAATAAATAGATGTCGAAATAATATCGAAACCAGCATATGTATGTTGTGAAGCAGCGAACTTTCTTTTTTTGTTTCTATCCCTTTATCAGCTGAGTTAATTTGTGTTATTGTTGTTGACACTCAGTACATTGGCATTGACATACTTACTGTTTCCTTCATACATTGACTGACTGACTGACTTTGAAAAAAAAAATAATCAGGAAACTGAAACCAAAATCTAGTCTGGGAAGAAAAATTATCTATATTGTTATATGGCGGTCGAATAAATAGGCGCAAAGCACCTTGGGGGGTGTTTAGACGACCGGAAGAAATAGGTAGGTAAAAAGTACATGAAACCACATCGTTGGTGGTTTTTGATGGTTTTCTTGATTACAACTCACCACAATTTCCGCTTTCTATCGGAAAACAGAAATCTGATAACGATAATAGTATCACTCTTTATTATTATTATTATTATTATTATTATTATTATTATTATTATTATTATTATTATTATTATTATTATTATTATTATTATTATTATTAAATTCCAGTTCACAGTAATTTAACAATATTATTAAGGTTTAACAGGATAATCTTCAAAGATGAAACATATACCAATTGATATATCTCATTAAACTGAGCAAAATTATATGGGAGACCATAAATCCTCGTGCATAGTTTTCGAAAAAAATGAGGAAAACATTTCTACTTAAATATATAGTATGATAACTACGTCATCTATCAAGACGAGAGTATACAGCATGTGACCTTGACTAAAATGTTCATTAACACTTAAAGTTTATTTTCTGTTTAATTATAATATTGTCCAAAGACGGACATAAATCAATAGATGCCATTAAGATGAACAAAATTATAAACTCGAGGAAAAATTCTGACGCGTAGTTTTAGAGAAAATCGATATTTAAAAACTTTTGTTTATGGCGTTAACTAGGATGTTGTTCATTGCCAATTTGATGGAAGTGGTAGCTTTTATTGTTATTCTGTTGGAATGAATTTATTATTTATTTATGTACTGTATATGAAAAATATATATTATTAAGTAGCAGATTGAGTGCATTGTTGTTCGATTTCTCCAACAGTGAGGTACATACACCTAACAGCTATGCAGATACTCCTAAAAAAGTGGCACATATACTCTTAACAGTTATGCAACAGACATACATATTCCTAATAGTGGCACACATAGTCCTAACAGTTATGTAGGTACTCCTAACAGTAGCACATATAGTGTTAACAGTTATACAGATACTCCTAACAGTGGCACATAAAATGGTCGTAACAGTTATACAGATACTCCATAACAGTGGTACATTTAGTCCTAATAGCTTTGCAGATACTCCTAACAGTGGCATACATAGTCCTAACAGTTATGCAGATATTCCTAACAGTGACACATACAGCCCTAACAGTTATGCAAATACTCCTAACAGTGACACATAAAATGGTCCTAACAGTTATGCAGACACTCCACAACAGTGGCACATATAGTTCTAACAGTTATGCAGATACTATTTACAATGACATACGTAGTCCTAACAGTGACACACATATTCGTAATATGATAGGATAAAATCTATATAGTTGTCAAGGGAAATAAGTTTCCTCCTCCTACAAAAGAAATTACTAACAGCATCTTGGCATGATTCATCTTCATAGTAGTCGGCTGTAATCATAGAAGAGGAAAATGTTCACGTGGGCAAAACTGAAGGAGCTTAATATCACTTAGTTTTACCATATGGTCATATGCATTGTATATCAATAACAAAGCAATTCCTACCACATAATAGTTGCTGCGATATAGGATGCTCTAGTAAAAAGCATGTTACAGAAAGTATTTGCAATTAGTTCTGAGATCTTACGAGGTTCGTAACGTCCATGACGTTACTTAAATTACAAGTATTTGTTCTATGGGATTTCACATCTAAAATTAAAAGGTCCCCCCGGCTTCGGAACAAGCCATGAAGGTCCAAGGGTTGTGTATGTGTGGGAGGAGGGTTCGACACTCATGGAGGTGATGTAGTCAATACCACACTCCAGCCTTCTTTACTTCTCCAGCTTTCATTTTAAAGAGTCCGAAGCGAACCTCAAAGTCACGAGGGTAGAATGAGAATAAATTCTGTCCTCCCACTGGGGATCGAAGCTGGGCCAACCAGACGGCAGGTAAGAAGGCTTACAAACTACGCTTAGGCTATTATTTAATTTGAGCACAATTTTGAAAAAAAAAAACAAATATATACAGCTTTTAGGACAAACTATTATCAATCTATAAAAGTTACAGTAGAATTATAACCCTTACAATTATACATTTACCATTCTTTTGAAAACTGATTAATTTAGAAAGATGTTCAACATCTATACGATATTTTAGAGGGAAATAACTTAGCTCTTACGCCACTGATGGTACGGGATGCCATATTAAAATATTACATAATTTTGAAATGTTATATTCTTTCTGGTCTAACAACAATTGTGATGCTCGTGGCAATAACTGAGTGGTCTCGAGTATTCAGCTTCGAATTATGAAGCGGAATCCATTGGGGATTCGACTTCCTTAGAAAAGCATGGTCAGATTTTTAACTGTCCTCGATATTTCTGTGTTGGTGTTCCCGTCATGTTGGATTAGACAGAATATTGAAAAGATAACCACGGAAACAAGTGTCTCGGACCCCTCGTGAGAGTGAATTAAAAAGAAAAGTGGCCAGCAATAGCGCCTTTGAGCGTGCATCGGGATTCTTTGTGTAACATTTTTTCGCTGTAACAGAGCACTCAAGTAGAACTTTTACAATTTGGTAAAAATGACTGCGAAAACTTCTAGCTGAGAAACATTCAAAAATACGATATGTTAGCACGAATTTAACCTGTACTAAACTGTTTTAAACCAACAATAACCGGATTAATATCATTCTGTGATGTTTTGGGGGGGGGGGAAAGAGGAAGAAGAAATACGATTCTTTCAAGTTCATGCAAAAAGAACTACAGGATAATTGTAAAACATGTCTGTGCAGCAAATTTCTCTTTAGTAAAATACCGTAGTAACAACGCATAACAGGAATTTCAGCTGTTCTGTGCAATTTCATGATCACTCTTTTATGTATGTCTGCTTTTTGCAAAGCAGTGCTATGAGAAAAGTGTTCTTCCCATGTCTTCTTTTGTTACACCATTCACATACAGTATGGTTATATGTCTCTATAATGCATGCAAAGTCAGTCTGTCTAATAACATGATAATAATGTTTCGCAACAGCTTGTTAGCGTCATTTGTTGAATTACTTAAGTGTGAAGAAGACAAGACTTTTTCTTTCTTTTATTTTCTTTACAGTCAATTGGTTAATTTTGACGCGTACGAAGTTTTGCATGACTAGACTGAAAGAAGCATGGATTAGAAA
Source organism: Thermobia domestica (assembly GCF_964235325.1). Lineage (NCBI taxonomy): Eukaryota > Metazoa > Arthropoda > Insecta > Zygentoma > Lepismatidae > Thermobia > Thermobia domestica. The sequence goes on from NW_027656145.1 coordinate 155,710, forward strand.
CTTAGTATACATTGTAGAAACAAGCAATAAGATAACATTCCTACGCCAAAACTTGTGAATAATTACCGCTAATATTAATTGTCATCTCGTATTCTCGATGAGAAAGAACTGAAATTTGAACACTTTACTCAGGGGCGTCGATCCTGGGAAGCGGGGGCCCGGGTCCCAATTCTCATGTGGACTCCCAT